>NC_082642.1:138352686-138653057 GCF_028023285.1 Balaenoptera ricei
AAGATGGAAGCAGTGATATAAGAAGAATTCAAAGGATTCAGTTACTTTTATTCTATCCTGGTAAGGTGTAGACCATTGAATGAAAGACTAGACAGATAAAGAATAAGAAGTAAGGTAAGTTAATAGAAATAGCTTTCAAAATCACATCAGGGAAATGCCTGAGTCAAATAAAAATTTTAAAAGTGAGCAAAGAAAGTCAAATACGAGGACCTGGAGGAAATAAATTTGCTATTAACAACTTCCATCCTGAATTTTACAGATGAATATACTGATGATTAAGGTGTTTAAATTGTTTGCACAGGGTAATGATAGTAGATAATATCATAGTTAGATCTATAACTCAATTCTCTTAATTGTTGTCCTTTTTCTTTCCTACTGCATCATGACACTAACAGCAAAAGCCACTAAGCCATCCAATTATTGCCCTTGTGCTAAAACTAGAGAGCCCAAGTCTAAGAAATATAGACCGAAATGATGCTACATCAATCATTTCTCAAAGTATGTTCCAAGTGACAGCAGATTCTACGAGAGGTTTAATAGAAAACAACAATGACAACATCTTTGGCATCTAAAAGGTTCAGAAAACAGAAGTTATCCTTGACAAGATTTTCTCCTTGGCTAAATTTTGGTCAGGCTCTTCAGAGATCTTTTTTAGACTACATTCCACCTTGGGCTTCAATGTCCTTCCTTATAGATTCCAGTTCTAGCAAGAATCCTGCTAAGTCAATTTAACAAGAATCTCAATATCTGATCAGATTTCTCACACTTCACCCTTGATATCTGATTAGTCTGGCCTGTCTTCAGCAAGATTCCTATTAAGTCAATATAGCCAGAATCCCTCCTCACCCTTGAAGTTTCCTCTTAGTAAGTTTTCCATCCACTGGCCCATACCTTGATTCTTGACTATAAATTCCCACTTGACCATGCTGTATTGGTATTGGATCCCATTTCAATGCTGAGGTCTCTTTTCCCCTATTGCAATAGTTTTTCTGAGTAATATCTGCTTTTTCCATATTAACACATATCCTGTGGTTTTCTTCGAAATCCCTCTCCATCGATTGCATTAGTATTTTAAGGGATCAGAGATATCCTGAAGTAAATAATACCATTCAAATTGGTACAACCCCTTGGTTATTATAATGAACTTATTTTTTGTTTTAATGCAAAAAATAATTAACAGCCTAGGCATTATTGTATTACAAAATACGCTTTGAGAAGTGATTCTCTATGCAAATTCCTTATGATTTTTGCTAGTGAAACAAGAGCTCAGATTTAGAGAAATTTACCATCTCTCTGACTTCTGATCCTGGTAGTGATTTCCTTAACACATTTGGAGTTTTCCTTGAACCCATAAATAGGAGACTTAGGGCCCCTAGACTTTTAATTTTATTTACTCTAATACTTTTATTGCATATATTCATGTGATTTACATGAACAAGATACACCATCTTGAAATCATTTAACAAGTCAACCTGAAAGCACATGTATGGTGATGTATATGTTGTATTTAGAGACAACATGTTAAAGCAAGTCCATGGGGACTTGCAAACGTGTAGAACCTCCAAGGTCAGCCCATAAAGCTAATCTTCACTGACTTTAAAAATGTATTTTCCATCTGAACTATTAATATTTAGAGTTTATTTTCATGTGGCATGGTTTATCTCAATATTTTCAAGTGTCTTCTAGATCACTGTATAATAATTCAACATCATTCATATTTAGGCCCTCTAGTGTAGAGACAGTGCTATTACTTCTGGGTTAACTATTTTTGGTGTTACTGTATTTTGACAAGGGAGTTCAAGTCCTTGCTTAGTCAATCATCAGTTAATTACTTGGAGTCTCAGTTTTCTCACTGGTGAAGGCTTTACCTGACTCACTAAGTTATGATTTTCAAAACAAGCCAAATATGTAAACGTTTTTTCTAAATCCAAAAATATTCTACAAACAAGTTATTGTTATGTATTTACGTGACCCATCTGTGCCTTGTAAATATCTTGAGAGAAGTTCTAAGTTTTTTTTTGAGTAACACATATTGCATATTTCATCACCAGAATCTGAAGGGTTATTGAAAATACCAACAAAAATGAGTTAGAAATAAAACAAGAAGAAAGATTAAAGTACATTTCACAGGACACACACACTAGAAAGGAAGTATCTCCCATTAATATCTGCATCTCTACCTAGAACCAAGCACTATTATATCCATTAGAATATACTCAGTGAATTTAAGTTGGACTAAGCTGTGGTAGGAAAACATACAACAAGCTTTGCAAACAGTGTGATATTAGCAATTTTAGTGACTTGATCTTTCCTTTCTGATATTTTCTACATTCACTTAAGCTCAAGTCAGCTATTTTTGTTTCCATTTGTACAGATCTCATCAAAGAAACTGATAAACATTTATAGATGCTTTGTCATTTTAAAGAAATTAACATGAGGACAAGTGTGACAATTTGTATATAGGGAGTGGAATTGTTTTTCAGAACCCAGATATTAAGGATCTGACCACTTCCTGGATGTCATAAAAGTATCCATGGGTGCTTATCTCATCTCCACGTGGATAGCTTTATCAAAACACAAATAATATATATCCTTAACTTGGGGAAAAATACAATTGTCTAGATATGCATTGTCCAATATGGTAGCCACTAGTTACATGTGGTTATTTAAATTTAAAATTTTAAAAAGCAAATGAAATGCAAAAGTCAGTTCCTCAGCTGCACTGGCTACATTTCAAGTACTTAATAACTATATGTGGCTAGTGGCTACAGTATTGGATAGCACCATTACAGAACATTTCTATCACTGCAGGAAGTTCTCATAGGAAGTGCTGGTCTGGTTAGAAAAAAAGAGGTAAACGAACACACAATATACATCATTTCCATCCAGTTATCAGGTGATAAAACTGTAATATTGTCATACAGTCTTAGTTTTAAAATCTTAATCATTTAAATTTCTACTCATTTATTGATACTGCACATTGTGCTTTGTGCTAGAAAAAAAGGTTAAAAGTGGGACATATTTATATTATTACATATAAAAATCATAGGTTCCATTCTTCTCTATGTGCATGAAATAAAGTATATATTTTACATCCGGGTCACCAATAGCATTTTCTAAATACTGAGATAGTTTATGTAAAAAATAAATGCATAGAGAAGTGATTAATACAATGCTGTCACTTGATAAATATTTTCTTTTCTTTAATTTTAAAGAAAACAAACAACAACAACAAAAACTCATGAAACTGACATTACATATATGGCCAGTTAAATATCAAATATCCATTCTTTAAAAGTTTTTTCATCTATGCGCCACTATATTTTCATAATATTCATATATTAAACTTAGACTTGGAAAAGCAAAATAATGTAAGTTAATTTGAAAGGATTGTGTAATATCCTCCCTACAGTTTTTTCCCTCACGACCTCCTCCTCCTTACGGAATAGAAGAATAGAGATTTTTCTTTATTCATTTTAGCATATCTCTACAACTGTTGAATTATCAAACTGCCTGAAGTAGCATGCTAATCAGCTAACTAAAGCCATTTTCATACTCAGAAATTCTTCAAACCCCAGACACTGAGGTTGCACAGCAATTTCAATTTGGCTGTTCATTGCCTCATTCATGAAGATTTCAGCACTAGTTTTTATTCATATGTCTGATATGCTAAAATGAATAGGCAACTTTTTCTTGAGATTTGAGATGATGACACGCTTTCAGCTTTTCTGGTTTAGGTGAAAAGGTAAAGGACACTAGAAAAGGAATAAAGATTATTTCCTTGCATGTGTTCGTGAGCATGCGTGCTCAAAGAAGCACTCGACACACACACATACACACACACACACACATTACACACACAAGCAATTTTTCCTTTTATTTTTAATATGTTATAACCTTGAAGAATTTGAAATTATCTTTCCCTTCCTTGTCAGTGGCTTAATTGTCTTAGTCTTATTACAATGAATAACATTTAACTCACTACAGTGATGATGTCCAACATAGTCTTGCCAAAACTTTAAAGGTTGGTGACCCTAATCCTGGAATAACTTCCTGACTTTAGACTCAAAGATTTTTTCAAATGAACACTGTTTACCTTGCTGAGTATTCTGCCTTTCACATCACTGGTGTCTAACTTTCTACAATTGGAACTAACATGGGTCTTTGATACATCACACTTGTCACTTCTATCCATTCTGAGGTTTTTCTTCTCTTGTTATCATTTGTCTTCATTCTTCAAGACAGTTCTTTATCCAAGTAGCTGTCTTCCACGTCTCTCCATAACAGTTGACCTTGTAGATCTAGTTTTCTATCTGGTCATTTAGGGAACGATTTGTACTGTAGGAAAATTATGTCCCCAATCTTCTCTGACAACTGTATTATTTTATCAAGCCAAATACTATCAGGTTTGTCAGTTGTGGTTGTCTTACTGTGATCCAGACTGATTTTCTTTAAACAATTCATCACTCTCTGAATGCCCTGTTTTCTCAACTCTGATCAGCATTTCCTATTTTTTTCAGTGTATCTGAATTTATTCTGACAGAAAAAAAAAAAACAAAAAACTTTCATTTCCTTTCTAGTGAAAATACTAGATTTTTCTCCAATAATATATTTCTTATATCTCTTTAATTTGTTATTGTAATAACTCTATGTTATGTTTTTAAAGGGTTTCAGAGTTGGCAAAGCATTTTCACACACATTATCTCATTTAAATTTACCCTTTTTATTTGGGTTACAAGACAGTAGTAAAGGAGGCCTTCAGTCAGTTTTGTTAAAAGATAATTTCAGAAAAAGGCAAAATAATTTCAGGAAAAAATTTGGAAAAATGAACAATTGTTAAGAATTTTATTTAATTATTTAATGAAAGGCCAGGCAAATGTTATGTTTGGTTCAAAAGAGAATACAAAATTAGACATATTTATAGATTAGAAATATTCAAATAAATATGTACATGGAGGCAAAGTTGGGTTTTTCCACAGGGTGGGAGAGAAAAGTCAATTGAACTTTTACTACATAGGCTGGAATTTGCATGTTAATCAGCAACCTACAAATTACAGTTATAAAAATAGCTCAAAGATAGTAAAAGACTAGAATCAAATAACTCAGAAGTATAGCCAGTGCATAGTTTTCAACTGGAGTACAAAAATTTTTTCTATAGTTTTCATAAATTAAATAGTGATACTTGATAATAATAGTAAGTCCCAACTGAGCACACATATGTGTTAGTCAAAACAACTGCTAATATATTACAAACTAAATTTTATCCTGTTTTATGTCCAAGTCAGATATTAATTAGCCAGTATTTTTATTGTATTTTATTTTTTCATTAAGAGAAGTCAGACTAACAATGGGACTCCAGAAAATGCTCAAGGGAAGAGCTTTCTAAATGATAGGCTATGGCATCCTGATGTGACCCAACTGAGTAAGAGGCGGGCCATGAGGAATTTATTCTCTTACCTTACAGGGCATCCTGGTGGAGCCTGGTGCAGCCAGGGATAATGGGCTCATCCATGCTAGTCACAAGCAGTCTCATTTGAGTCTTAAAGTATGGTCCCGAAGAAGCAAAATCTGAGGTCACACTCCTCCGGACCCTGAAGACAATATGAACTGTAGAAAAATCCAAAACTTGATGTTATGTGTAGCTGTGGCTAAGAGCACGTTCAATCCCAGCATCTCTTTTTTTAAAATTTTTATTGGAGTATAGTTGATTTACATAGTTGTGTTAGTTTCAGGTGTACAGCAAAGTGAATCAGTTGTACAGTAAGTCCCCTACATACGAACGAGTTCCATTCCAAGAGTAAGTCCAATTTGTCTGTAAGTCCAACAAAGTTAGCCTAGGTACCCAACTAACACAATCGGCTATATAGTACGATACTGTAACAGGCTGATAATAGTTTTCACACAAATAATACATAAAAAACAAACACAAAAAATAAAGAAAACATTTTTAATCTTACAGTACAGTACCTTGTAAAGTACAGTAGTACCAGCTACACACCGCCACTTTTACACTTGTTTCCAGACATCCTGGGCTTGAAATAAAGATATTGTACTACTGTACTCTATACAGTACTGTACAGTAGAGTACACAAAAGCACAACCACTTGTAGAGGATGCACGCACGTGACAATGTATGCCAGACACGGGAACTAACTTATGTGATTGGACATGGCAGTGCATGTTCTCATCTTTGAACGTTCGCAACTTGAATGTTCGTATGTAGGGGACTTACTGTATACATACATATATCCACTCTTTTTCTTTAGATTCTTTTCCCATATAGGCCATTACAGAGTATTGAGTAGAGTCCCCTGTGCTATACAGTAGGTTCTTATTAGTTATTTATTTTATACATAGTAGGGTGTATATGTCAATCCCAGTCTCCCAATTTATAATCCTGGCATCTCTTTAGGCAGATAGTTGCAACACTTGAATTTATCCTTTACAAACAAGAGATTTTTGGAGCTTTGGGGAGATTCTAGGGTTCAGGTACCCAAGTTCACAGCCTGCAACTGAAGGTGCAGAGATTTAAGAGTTGGAGATGAGGTGGGAAGACAGTAGGGATAAAGCCAATGGTGACCTCAAATCTGTGCCTTCATGTTTGTAATACTTTATCTGCAACTATTACATTTTTTAGGTGGTATACAATTCAACCCCATGATCATTTCTTTAATACAATGTGCATGTTGTTCTTTGTGAATTTTAAATTCTTGACTTGTAAAAGTTTGATTTGACTTGAAAACAATTCACATTATCATAAAAAGTTTAATGTCCTTGGTATATAAGAGAAAAAGAAAAGCTATAGATTGTGTAAGTGTAACTTCAACTTTTTTAGATTGTTCAAATAAAGTTTCTTATCAATGGGGATTAAGTCACTTCACTAATTGATGTTCATTTAACATGAAGCTGTTGGATCTTATTCTTGGCCTGAGGGTACAATATGGACATTCACCTGTCCTGAAAATCATCTATTAATTTTACTATTATACACAATGGAATTGTAGTGAAGAATATCGTCCATAGAATCTTGCTTCCACAATTTAATATCTGTGTGACTCCAAGCAAAGCATTTAATATTTGTAAGACTTAGATTCCTCATATGTAAAATGGGAATTAAAACAGCACTTGCTTTAAAGATTTGTTATGACAATTGAGTGAGTAATCCACATAAAGCACAAAACTGCCATAAAATTAAGTTTAAAAAAACCTTTTTCTCTATAAATTAGTATCATTTCAATTCCTTGTTTCCTAAATCTAGCCAGCTTCAGGCACTTTAAGGAGAAGCTGGCATTTTAAACACTCTTATAAAAGGGCACTGTGTTTAATCTCTCTCTTGATAGCACCCTGTTTTACATATATGAATAGTCGATGTTCATTCTGACAAAATTAAGATTCAAAAGTCTTTGGGCACTTATTTGACAATCATAGATATGCAGTGCACTCACTATGGTTATAAAAGACATTCTGGAATAAAGTGCTAAAATGTTTCTTATAAATAAAAAGCGAATGACTGAGGGAGTAATCAATTCCTATTGCTACTAAGCCTTTATGAACAGGGAATTGACAAATTTCTGAAATCCCTTCACTTCTAGTTTTTTTCAAAATGGGGTCTTAACGCATAAATTCTTCATGCCAAAACAATGATGGAAAGGTGAACCCTCTAAGTCACCCAGGCCAATTCTCATCCTCCATTCTTTTACAAGGTGAATAAGGACCTGCTTGAGTGTCAGGCAGAGAACATTTTCAGGAGAGCACCTGCCTTAGCATCTCCCTTTGATGCATTGAAGGATCTCCAAGCTCTTGACCAAAGGCTAGAATAGAAAAGGAGGTTACACCGTGTTACCCAGTGTGAAATCATTTTCCAAATAAATGATTAAGTGCTTGGTTTCACCACTGATTAATTTTTAATGACATTTCTGAGCTCTGTGATGACCTGAATGAAAGTGTAATATGTCCTAGAGATCCCACAGGCATGGGACCTCTGAGATCTACACAAAGTTAATGACCAGAGGACGACTCCAGGGTCTACAGAGACACCCGTCACAGTAAATAAGATTTGGTACCCAGTGTAATACTGCATCCTTGACAAATATAATTCAGTATATGTCATTTTCCCATAAGATCTGGGTACACATTTTTAGAAAGTAGACTTTAACATCACAAAACCTAACGGTCTTTAAATTTGTAATCCTGTTTTCCATCTGAACCTCACACAGAGACTTTCTCACACAGGGGAGAAATATACTTTTGCATAATCCTTCATCTTGGTTGACTTTTATTGCAAATGTTTTCATTTCTGCCATTAAAATTTTCATTATCTTATGCACTTTCTTTTGCATTTTCAGTTTTTATATTTTAATGAATCTCAACTGTTCTTATAATAGTCTGAGTCATTTAAAATTTTTGCCCTGTGTTTACTTATATGCTGCTGCTTTTCAAATATAGTCTGTTTCTTAGATGGCAGTCATAACTCATACCACATACTTAGTTCTTAATAAAATGTTTTCATTTTTACATTGTTTTTACCGTCCACATGCTCTTTTCTCTTTTCAGCAAATTCTCTTCATTTTTGTCCTAGGATTTGCCATGTGTTTTTGATAAAGTTTAATTTTTATATTCTTAGTTTTGCTATTAATTTATCCCTTAATCCAAACATATCATAAAGGATTACGACCTCATACACTTAAATCTGCTCCACAATTTTTTCCTTCTAAAATCTGTGCAGCTTAAAAATAAACTAAATTTTTCTTATTTCCATGAGAAGGAGACATTTAAGAAACATGTATAATTATCTCCATGTGTGTTTGTAAACCAAGCAAGTTAAAGCTCTCAGTATGCAGGCTATAATCATGAAAAGATAGAGAAATTATATCAAGAAGTATATAAACTCCATTTTAGATTTAAAGCTTAGATTGCTCCATTGGTACAGAATTTAATTTATAAAGATAATGAGGTAAACTCAAATCTTGTTAATTAAACTCTTTAATTCTTTACGTATTTTATCATGCTTTTTGATGTTCTGGTGACATATGTATTTTTTTCAGATATGCATTTTTCAGATATGTCAAATGCCCACTCATTATCAGCTTCAGTCACTGGGTTGTAGGATGAAAAGCCTCAAAAGAAACCCCAGAGTTGTCACATATTTATGTTCGGGACCATCATTTCAAAGTGAGAATCACTTCAATGGGAAACATATTAGATTCAATCACTAGTATTGGAAGATTTGGGAATTTAATATTAGCTAATAATTATAAATATGTCTATGGCTGAGAGCACCAGGAGGTGAATATTTGATATGGTTTCAAATTTCCATCAAAGCCACTAAACAACTATATAATCAAAGTACTACTAATACATATCCTATATAGAATATTATATAACATATATAATATATAATACATTATATAATATATAGTAATAATATATATGTAATATATAAACCAAATACTAATGGTTGCTCCAGGCTGTATTTGCTATACCTTCATCATCCTATTTTAGTTTTGTTTCTATACATATGTATTATTTTCTACTAGAGTTGCTACATAGTGAGGCATAGAGAGTATTTTAAAAATATTATTGTGTGAGGCTTTATTACTGGGGTAGGAGAGACAAAAAGTGATTGAAGAAGACTGTCATGTTGTTAGAAAATGTTCAGGAAGATGCAAGTAAATGTGTGTATGTGTATTCATATGTGTCTAAAATATTAAATGTGGTATAAAATTTCATAATGTTTAGAAAATTTAAAACAGTTATTAAAAATTGCTTCATTGTATAATGTATAAATAAAGTTAAAGTATGTTAGGTTATTTCTTCAAATTGTAAATGCAAAGCTAAATTTAATTGGAAATAAAGATTTTTATATTATTCATCACTTTGGATTATCTATGTTCTGGCTGCGCTCCATTCCTTTGGATAAACAAGATTTTACTGAATACTGACTTTTGGAGTGTTCATCAGTCAAAACAATTGAAAAGAAATGTAAACTTTTACATGGAGAAATAAATTAGCTATTTTTTGACAAACGATTCCATGTAGGTATATTGGAAAACATAATAAAACCCACAGAAGAACTTAAAGAGAAAGAAAAACTCCATTTAGTTTCTATATCATTACTTCACAGTGTTAATGTATCAGTTAATTCAGTGCTAATGACGTTTCCAAATGAGTTGTTTTTTTTCACTAACACAGCAGAAGCTGGCTAAACTTTTCCAAGGTAGAAAAAATAAATTAAAAAAAAAGAATCTTTTGGGAAGCAGGCCCTGTCCAGTTCAGGTATAAATAGTTCTAGAATTTTCATTCTGAAAGGAAACACAGAAACTCAGGTCCTCAAGGACTGCTATGGCTCATACAATCAGCAGTCACTAAACGATCTTGCTTCCCCTAATGTTTTGCTGCCCATGGAAACCACCTGTTCTGTCTGAATGATCCAGAGAACAGGAGCAGAGGAAACTCCCAAGCACAAGCCATGGAGAGGGAATTGGATATACAGCTCCCTTCACTATAATTGAATGCCCTGTCTCTAAATCAGTATGTAACAAATGCACCATCTGAATGTCACGAAGACAGAGAAATGCCTCTTCACTCAGAGTTTGTCATACCTTCTGAAAAACATTTGGAATGTACAAATAATTTTTCCTCAGGATTTTAAAAATAGAGTATTATAAAAATCATGTTCAAATTATGGAGACACTAACTGCTAGCTTGATGTAAGCAACTCAGAATCTTTGAAACTTTTCCTAAGTATGTACAATGATTAATGCAAGAGGAAGCTAAAAAGATTTTAAAAATTAAAGATATATTTTTGTTCCCGCTTTCTTGTATCCAAGTTATGGTGAATAAGTATGATTTTTCAATGTATTACAACTAATTTCAGTGATTTTTCTGTATTTATTGCCTACCCACTATGTGCCTAGGAATTTTTTCCAGCTAATATTTAAAAAGATGACAATGTTTTTCATTTAGGTTATATATTCAACACTCTGGATATTCAAGGGACATATTTATTCATCATGTACTTAAATTAAACTAAGATGTACGCTGCCAACAGAAACGAGTAATCCTCTTTATCAGTTCTGTGACATAAGTTTTTGAGCATTCCGCTGAATATTTTTATGGATGCAGTTTTAAATCCCAAACAAGTTATCAGAAAAATGCTTATGAATTTAGACTGGATATTCTGGGGAAAAGTGCTCTGAGCTGAGAAGGAACGCTCAGATGCCACACTGGCCGTGTGGTACCTGTGTAAGCTCAAAGCAGGACTTGGAGCAAGTACTTCACTGTGGCTTCTGGGTCTGAAGTCCCACGTGAGGGCTTTTCTTTCCTACTCAAAGGGAGTGGAGTACAGAGCGAAGCACTTCTGAGGCACTTCTGGTTTTTGTTTCTGCTTTTAAAAAAAAGGCTTCAGTATAACACAGAGAGAAACTCCAGAATGCAGGGAAGACTGTTGTATGTGAGGCAGAGCCACGTGAGGAAGCAAGATGGGGCAGGGTGGGATAGGATAAGTGGACTGTAGTTACAGACACTAAATAGAAACGCAGGATTGAAGTTAGCACTAAATGTATGTCGCTGAGTATAAACGGATTTAACATCTCTACTAACCTACAAAGACATCTGTTCCCTATTCCCTGACTACCAAGGAAAAACAAAAATATGCAAGAGATCCTTTGGGGGGAAGAGGCATGTAAAACACATTTCTGACTGATTGCAATATCTTCTTTTGTATATTGCTGATTTCAATATAATACCTCTATCTATCTACCTGGTAACTATCTATCCATCTATTATCAATCTATCTATCTATCTATCTATCTATCTATCACCTATCTTGGTAAAAGTTCAATACCATATGCTAAAGGAAAAACTTATGAAGGTGAAAACTTACCTCCAATATAATTACAGTATTAATTTGGAAAAAAGTTTAAAGGTATCTCATATTTATTCAGGGACTACTCATAAATATAGTATACTAAGTATTTCATATGGATTACCCATTACATTCTCACAGCATTTTAATGAGATAGATAACATTTTTAGAGCTTTACAAACAAGGAAACTGAGAATAAGAGGATCTAAGAAATGGGATCGAGATGGCGTGGTTAAGAGTGAGAGGTGCCAGGATATATGATGATCTCTTTTTTTTTTTTTACAAATGCCATCCCACTTGTCAGGAGCCTAATAAAACTTCAAAATATTTGTATATTGTCATATTTTGTTCGCAAAAAAAAAAAGGGGCCAGGCTGATTTTTTTTGAAAATACCCATGTAAATATTTCCCAAATGACTAATTCTGAGAAGAGCATACAGATTATTCTTATATACTAGTCATATTGAGGGTGAGTGCACAAATTTTGTTAATAAAGTATTGCTCCTTCCAGATGGACAAATATTTGTACACAATAAAATGTTATGTAGGGTCAAGAAGTAACATCTTCACCTATAAAAATCTCCTCTTCCTATTTGATAATGCCCTAATCAGTTTTAAAATGTGGCCGTTAGAGAAATGAAAATATTCCCTAGATTGTAAACACATGGATTTAATGTGCTATTCAGTGCAATATCTGATATATATTCCTTTTCTTACAGAAGGTTATTTTAGGAGAAGGAAGGGAAGATTAGTGATGCTAAGGACGAAAAGTTAGAAAGAAACTCACCACATTACAAGGGGAAAATGGTGGCAGTAAAAGGAGGCTTTCAGTAATTAAGATAAATTTTATCAGGGACAGAAAGACCAGAATGGAAAATGGATTAATGAGAAGAATCAGATACATGAATTATAAGTATTATAATATTGATTTTGAAAGGTCTATTCAAATAATCTATTAAGTTTAAAAATCACTTGCAAAATAATTTTTAAATGAGGATTTAACAACAGTAATTAAAACTTAGGAATTTAGAATAATGTTTTCCAAAAAAGATTCTGAGACTCTCATATCTGGATTAATTGTAAGTAAGCCAGGGGGAATTTTTTTCTTTTCTTTTTTCTCCACCACTATGAAACACACTGTCCATTTGTTCTGACAGAATATACCAAAAAAGCAAAGCAAAAAAGACAAAAAAACACAACAAAACCAGAGAGGATTAAACATTCATGACAAATAGAATATTATTTTCATATGATGTGGCATTAGAATTATTTTAAACACATGAATTCAATAACCACTTTTGGGAAACTATAAGAGGGAATTTAGAAATACTTTTTGTTGTTCAGAGGCTGAAGCTCCAGATATCTGAACCGTAGCCAGCGAACATCAACCCAAACACACGCTCTCCCTGTCTTTCGCCTGGTGTGCTTGTTTCAAAGAGCCTCTGTACCACTAAATTATGAGTATGGTGAAATGTTGTAATCTCTATTTTGTTATTGCTGAAGGCCTCAATAAAAAGTGAATTGCCTTAGTGCTAGGTATTGTTTTTTTTACATGCACTCTTTTTAGGGAAAAAATAAAGTCTGAAGAGTGAGGAGGCAGAAGTGGAAAAGAAGCTTAGAGAGCAGTTTCATCACCTACAAAATAATAAAGCAAAATGCTACACTGTATATACTACACACTTGAATGGTCTTACAACTGGACTGGGAGACAGACCAGCCATCCCAACCACAGTGAACTTCGAATCCTAAGGGATTCTACATTACCCCGACCTCATGCTTCATTCTCTTGCTCTAGATTCCAAGTTGTTTAAAAATTGCTCATGCTTTTTTGCATTCTAGAAACAAAGTAATTAAAAAAAAAAAAAACTCTTAGTGTTAAATGGTGAATAGCTATGTTGCAGTTTATTTTTTATATATAAACCTCAATAAGTTAAGCTATTTGTGTTTTCTTTTACTCTTAGTTGTGTTGGGTTGACTCTGAATATTAAATCTACTGCTTCTAAATAGGATAACAAATGATGTACTTTAGCTTCTGAGAAAAGGGTTAGGTAACTTGGGCTCCCTCTGGTGTCTGCCTAGTCCCTTTTGCAGTAGCTAAAAGGGACAGAAAAAAAAAAATCAAAGTTTTAAAATATCAACTTCTATAATAAAAACTATCATAAAATAGCAAGAATAACTTGTATTTTTATATAGCCTTCCATAAGAAGTGAGCACGACTTTTAAATTAATTTGAAACAAGGAAATGAGCATTCTTATGATAGACAATTAATATCCAGAGACTGTTGTTTGCTGGAAATGAGATCATAAGACAAATGTAATTTTGGAATGGTCCTTAGAAATTTTGCCATTCAAATCCCTAAGCTCTGTAAAAACTGGTTGCTTATCTTTAAAAGAGCACTAAAATTTGTATTTAATAGGTGAGCTTATTAGTATCAGTATCAAATATATTAAATCAAAACTATTTGTACAAAAAACCCACATTATGTTTGACCATATTTGTGCCCCCCAAAAAAATCCTTCATTTAAGTATTAAGAAAATTTCAGGAAACTAAAAAATTTCACAAGTTTTACAAGTTTTATAAACTTTGTAAGAGGCTGTTATGTGATTTAAGGAAGGTAACAAAGAGAAGAGGTGACAGCTTATAATTAGATGGAAGACACTCTATGTCCTGATATTTTACCTTGATTATTTCACTAAACTCTGTGTTGTGAATGAGTACTTTTAAATCTATTGGACTTTGTTATATTAATGTTGTTGGATCAGTTATGATCCAACAAAATTTGGATCCAAACAAAATTTGGATCCAAACTTATCCAAATTCAGTTTGGTTTGAATTGACCAATCCATCTTAGCCTGGGAACCCCAAAGCACTCGCCACATGGACCTTAATAAAGACATGTGCTCCATAGATAAGCGCGTATCTTCTGCTAATATTTTGTAATTGTATCACATGATGCTGGATAACTTACTTGACTGCCATATTAAAAGGGTTAAAAATATGCAAAAACTATTTCGTATAGTAGAAATAATTCACAAGTCTTCTAATCAAGGTTAGGTGAAATTTAAATTTTTTTAAAAATTCAGAAACAAAAATTAGCATATGAAATTTTGTCAACTCCTGTAAAATATCCCTGGCCAAGACAGAAATCTGAAGTTCCTTAGTAAAACAATGCCATTACTGTGTTCTTTGTTGCCTTTAAGACACCCTGCTTACACAAAACAAAACAAAATAAAACAAACAAACAAAAACAAGACATGTATTTTCTTCCTTCAAGAATATGTAATTATCTATGAAAAAATACAAGTTTTCTCAATAAAAAAGTTTGCTTCTTAGGTCAACTAGTGAGAAAATCATCTCCAGATATCCTAGTGGGAAGAATAAACTTGAGTTGAATGTCTCCTTCGGTGCTTCCTCTTCCTAAGACTTCAGCCACCATCTCTCTCTAGGAATAGCAGCACATATTGAACAAAGAGGAGCTCTTTTTAGCATCTGGAGGAAGTCTGAGGTACTCCAGTTGACAGGGAGATTATACTGAGAGATTTGAAAAGAGAGCTTTGGAAAGCCTAGTTGGTGAAGCAATCTTTTTAAAAGCCCAGCTCTAAAAGCTTTACCACTTTATGGTAAAAGAAACTTCTTGTTAGAGCTGCAAACTTAAATCTCTAATTCCCACACGTTCTTTTCTTCATTTGAAGTCTGACACTGCAGTAAACAACTTTATGTACCTGAACTCAATTTTTGCATGTTTTTAGACTAGAGAAGTTATATAGGGCATTGGGTTCTCAGGGAAGGAAAAGTAATTTATTCATCTTTCATGGACCACAAATAATTTCTACTTTTCTTCTAGGTTACCATGCTGAATCACCAAAGGAGAGACAAGAGTGGAAGATATCAACTTAACAATACTTCTCCCATGTCCAGGTGAGAGAGACAGGAACAGGAATACAGAAATAGGTTTCCCTGATGATCAGCAAGAAACCACCATTTGGGCAGAAAGCAAAGGCCCTCATCATGCTGTAGTCCATCTAGATGTTGACATAAATGTGGCATTTATTTTTTGCTTTTCTGAAAAAAACAAATTATAAATTTAAAATGCACTATATTTAGTTGTATTATATTTAGTAATTTTGCCTGTCATTATAATATTGCCTTGTATTTCTAGTTTAATTTTTTTGTATTTTGTCATTCTGTTTAGCCAAAAACTAACTGCTTTTTATCAGACTTAAACACATTTCAAGGTAGAAGTAAGAATATTTATATAAACTCTGTCAATGCATTTTCTCTAAGTTCAAGGAAAAAATGCAAAATAAAGGTAAAATAATGTTTTTTTTTTAAGTTTAATAAACCTGCAGGTATTAATAAAGTGATGGCATATGCATAACTCCATATGGATACAGTATAGAGGCAATAATATATGCATCACTAATTATTCTAGTTATGTTTATTTCAAAATGGCATAAGAAAAGGTCCAGCAAGTTGTATAAGGCAAATGAGTGGTAAACCACAATGCATTTTTATTTCCAAGTAGATAAACCCTCTTCTCCATGCAATCCTAAAAAGTCATACTTGTATGTGATCCCAAACTATAACATCATGTTCAATTGATTGTTCTAAAGTGTTACCTATAATCTACCAATCAGCACAAGTTGTAGAGGACTTTACCATACACAGAAAATAACACACAAGGAAAGGCTTTCAATGCGTATGACCATCAAGGTTTTAAGATCATATTATTTCATTTACATCATGGTTTTCTTGAAAAAACAAAAAACAAAGACCCATTGGCCATCATACTATTATAGTATAGCTCAAAGTACCCTGCTCTGAATCTATTACCCAAAGATAGATGTATTGAAATGCAATTGTTAATGCACCCAATGCTACTATCGTTCTGACATTTCATATATCAGAATAATGGGTCTGGAGAACCAAATCAATTCTAAGCCTTGGATGGGCAATCAAAACCCCACTGGGAAGAACGCAGGATAGAAACCACTTCAAACAAGTGTTCAAAATAGCAAAGGGGAAAAAAACAAGTGCATGGAAGTCACAGCAAAATACCAGATTTTCTAACAAATAATGGAATGGGATCCAGTGACCAATAATACCATTACATTAATTTCCACACTTAACTGTGGTGTAACAGTATTTGTTTGACCTATCGTCTATCTAACTAAATATAAATACGGACAGAGATAAAAGAGTGGTGTGTAAAATATCATTTTAAGCACAGAGCTTTTTTTTTATGCCGGTGACAGAAATATACGTTTGTTCGTTAGGTTTGGGAGAGGGTAGCATAGTGAAAAAGGACCAACTTAATATATGCATGACTCTGAGCATGCCACTTAATATCTCTGGACAGCAGTTTTAAGCTTAACGGCTTGGATCAGTTCTGCTGAAAGGCCCTGGAGCTATAGAGTCTTATGATCCTGGGGCAGGCTCTTTACGTACTCTCATTGGCTACAAGTTATAAGAGGCCAGCTCATGGCACACAGATTGCCTAAAGGGCTGCATCTGCTTCCTGAACATCCATGCCAGCCTTTTCAGAGTACATAGCAAAGCAGAATGGCATGTGGACCATGCTTTTTCCCTCTTCTATTTGCACTTCATTCGTTTCAGAGTTCACTGCTTTGTTCTTGTCTATTACAGGCAGAAAATGACCTCCGGAGACACATGGCATTCTCCCGTAGGACAGAATGACCCTAAGTATAGCCCATTATTTGCTAAGCTAGAATTTTTCCCAGTAATTCCTAGAGATAAAAAAATAATAATAATAATTTCACTGCATAAAGGTCTATTTTGCTATTATTAAATTGATTTCTGTAGATTATTATTCAACACGTAGTGAAAATCCAACAGTGTACCAGGTGCTGTCAGAACACAAAGTTCGTCACATTTCCCACCCCGTGGGCATAATTGCGATCCACATTAGACGGGTAAATCAAACCAACACAAACCCTGACGACTTTCCCAAACGCAGTGGTCATCTCAGCGTGACTGAAGCCTTAAGGTGCTACTATATAGCAACATGGCTTCTGCTACTTGATTATCAGGCCAAATTTATCTTGAATGCAACTGTTTTTCAAAGATGTTAGAACTAAAATAGTACCAGTAATACATTCGGTGACCGTGTTCAAAATTTCTTTACCAACTGAAAAGAAAAGGAACATGGTGGTACACTGGAGCATAATTTATGTTAGTGCCTCTTTAATTGTGTTTGCAGTATTCACAAGGAAGCATTCTGTTTGGATAATTACTCATCTTCGTGAAGATCAGTAATTTGGCTCACGAACACTTCAGAAAATTACTCAAAATGTTGCAAGAAGAGAATTTCCTACAAACACTCAGACCCACAGAGTATAAATAAGTGCTTCTTTCATCCTCCTTCCACCAGAATATTTTAAGAAACTCTTCTAAGCATTTTTGTGCTTTTAAGTTGCTCATAAGAACGCCTTTTTTTTGGTAACGGGGGAGCCAGTTATTTTCCTTTTATTATGTGTACAATTTATTATGCCATACACTAAAAATATTATAAACATTATGACTTAGGGACAATTAAATACATGCTAAGATACTTATAAGTAATAAATAAATCCAGCATGCACAAAATAAAAGTATTAAATGTCATCTTTCTCTATATAAAGATGTACCATCATTAATATTTATTTAACAGCACATCGGGTATTATTATTTATTTGTACATTATTTCAAATTGTTGCCAACCAATAAAATAATAGTTTCTAAAATTACAAATTTTACATAAAGATATATATTGTCTGTGTCATAATTAATGTTTCAAAACTTGATAACTATCAGAGATCAACAGACTAACATTGTGAACCTTTTTAATATTAAGTTATCCATCTAGAATTTTTGTTAATTTAATTGATGGTTTTCTCATTTAGGTCAACTAAGTATATCAAAATTGTAATCTGTGGGGAGGTTCTTCAAAATTTTCTCCCTTTTCCTTTTTAAAAACTTCTTTGTTTCCTTAAGAGCCTTTAGTAAGTGGCTTGTGAGAGCATTATATGTCAAGGAGATGTTGTAAACTGATTGACCTACCAGTTTTTGTTGTCAAGGATGTCTGGGTCCAAACCACAGCTCATGACTCTGTGATCTTGTCCAGCTGCTAGGTCTCTTTGTCCTCAGGTTTCTCATCTATGACATGGGAATAAAAACAGGTCTCATAAAATTTCTTTGAGAAATAAATTGGATGATGTGTATAAAGGACTTAACTCAGCATGTGTTAGCTGTTGGATATTTACCAAGTTGTTAATGAACGTTGTTGGAGGAGGTAATCAAGAAGACAATACCGCTAGGCTGACCCTGAAGCTGAACTCAGGCAATCAGAGGCCGCTCACCTCTCCCCATCCTTGGAATGTACATTAATCCACCTTTCACACAGGGGAGCCATTTTCAAGGATACAGCCTTGAGATAACAAGGTATTGTTGAGACCATCTGTACTGTATACATGACTGAACTCAGATATGGCCTTTATATAAACTTATAATATTCTGGCGAGCTGGTGCATAGATCTACTCGTCTTGCAGGTCACCCAAGACAAGCCTTATATGTAAGTTTCCTTGCTTATTAAACCTGACATTTACCAATCTGGAGTGGTCTGCCACTTTCTTCCGACTACTTTCTCTCCTTTCACCCAGGAAGCTCCCAACTTTTCAAACCAACAAAAGTGAATATGAGTATGTTCTCTACCTTTAGATATGGCACATACTTTATATTATACTATAATTATTTTTTACCCCGTGCTGTTTTTATTCATTATATTATAGCCATCATGGTAAGAGCATAGTCATTTTAATTATAGACTATCCAAATTTAATTTTCCTTTACAATCGAAATCTAGTAAGCACCTATAATAAAGAAAGTAATTCTATATGTTACCAAAAAAAAGTCTATTATAAAGGACTGTTAATATAATGCTTTCTGAACTACCTAACTGTATTAAATCTGAATCTAACTCCTATTTTCTCTCTTTGCCTTATGCTTAAAGAATTGATTAGAGAGGAGAACCTTCAAGATGGCAGAGGAATAAGACATGGAGATCACCTTCCTCCCCACAAATACATCAAAAATACATCTACATGTGGAACAACTCCTACAGAACACCTACTGAAAGCTGGCAGAAGACCTCAGACTTACAAAAAGGCAAGAAACTCCCCACGTACCTGGGTAGGGCAAAAGAAAAAAGAAAAAAACAGAGACAAAAGAATATGGATGGGACCTGCATGTCTGGGAGGGAGCTGTGAAGGAGGAAAAGTTCCCACACACTAGGAAGCCCCTTCACTGGCAGAGATGGGGCCTGGGTGGGGGGTGGGGAAGCTTTGGAGCCATGGAAGAGAGTGCAGCAGCAGGAGTGCAGAGGGCAAAGCAGAGAGATTCCCGCACAGAGGATTGGTGCCGACCAGCACTCACCAGCCCGAGAGGTTTGTCTGCTCACCTGCCGGAGTGGGTGGGGGCTGGGAGCTGAGGCTCGGGCTTTGGAGGTCAGATCCCAGGGAGAGGACTGGGGTTGGTGGCGTGAACACAGCCTGAAGGGGGCTAGTGCACCACAGCTAGCCAGGAGGGAGTCCAAGAAAAAGTCTGGACCTTCCTAAGAGGCAAGAGACTATTGCTTCGGGGTGCGTGAGGAGAGGGGATTCAGAGAACTGCCTAAACTAGCTTCAGAGATGGGAGTCAGCCGTGGCTATCAGCACAGGCACCAGAGTCTGGCATGAAATGCTAAGGCTGCTCCTGCAGCCACCAAGAAACCTGTGTGCAAGCACAGGTCACTATCTACACCTCCCCTCCCGGGAGCCTGTGCAGCGTGCCATTGCCAGGGTCCCATGATCCAGGGACAACTTCCCTAGAAGAACACACGGCATGTCTCAAGCTGTTGCAACGTCATGCCGGCCTCTGCCGCAGCAGCCTTATAACTACCGTACCCCTCTCTCCCCCAGCCTGAGTGAGCCAGAGGCCCCGAATCAGCCGCTCCGTTAACCCCCTCCTGTCTGGGTGAAGAACATATGCCAGAGGGTAACATACATGCAGAGGCGGGGCCAAGTCCAAAGCTGAAACCCAGGAGCTGTGCAAACAAAGAAGAGAAAGGGAAATTTCTCCCAGCAACCTCAGGAGCAGAGGATTAAATCTCCACAATCAACTTGATGTACACTGCATCTGTGGAATACCTGAATAGACAACGAATCATCCCAAAACTGAGGCAGTGGACTTTGGGAGCAAATGTAGACTTGGGGTTTGCTTTCTGTGTCTAATTTGTTTCTAGTTTTATTTTTACCTTAGTTTAGTATTTAGAGCTTATGATCATTGGTAGATTTGTTTATTGATTTGGCTGCTCTCTTCCTTTTTTTTTAATATATATACATATTATTTTTCCTTTTTCTCTTTTTGTGAGTATGTATGTATATGTGTCTTTGTGTGATTTTGTCTGTACAGCTTTGCTTTTCCCATTTGTCCTAGGGTTCAGTCTGTCCATTTTTTTTAGTATAGTTTTTAGTGCTTGTTATCATTGGTGGATTGGTTTATTGGTTTGGTTGCTCTTTTCTTTTTTTTTTAATTACTTTTTTATATTTTTATTTTAATAATATTTTTAAATTTTTATTTTAATAACTTTATTTTGTTTTATTTTCCATGCCTTCTTTTTTTCTTCTTTTCTTCCTTTTCTTCTGAGCCGTGTGGCTGACAGGGTCTTGGTGCTCTGGCTGGGTGTCAGGCCTGAGACTCTGAGGTGGGAGAGCCGAGTTCAGGACATTGGTCCATCAGAGACCTCCTGGCCCCTTGTGATATCAATCGGCAAGAGCTCTCCCAGAGATCTCCATCTCAACGCTAAGACCCGGCTCCACTCAACGACCAGCAAGTTCCAGTGCTGGACACTCCATGCCGAACAACTAGAAAGGCAGGAACACAACCCCACCCATTAGCAGAGAGGCTGCCTAAAATCATAATAAGTTCCTAGATGCCCCAAAACACACCACCGGACATGGTCCTCACCACCACAAAGACAAGATCCAGCCTCATCCATCAGAACACGGGCAACAGTCCCCTCCACCAGGAAGCCTATACAACCCACTGATCCAACCTTACCAACTGGGGGCAGACACCAAAAACAAGGGGAACTACGAACTTGCAACTCCTGTGAAAAGGAGACCCCAAACACAGTAAGTTAAGCAAAATGAGAAGAGAGAGAAATATGCAGCAGATGAAGGAGCAAGGTAAAAACCCACCTGACCAAACAAATGAAGAGGAAATAGGAAGTCTACCTGAAAAAGAATTCAGAATAATGATAGTAAAGATGATCCAAAATCTTGGAAATAGAATGGAGAAAATACAGGAAACATTTAACAAGAACCTACAAGAACTAAATAGCAAACAAACAATGATGAACAACACAATAAATGAAATTTAAAATTCTCTAGAAGGAATCAATAGCAGAATAACTGAGGCAGAAGAATGGATAAGTGACCTGGAAGATAAAATAGTGGGAATAACTACCGTGGAGCAGAATAAAGTAAAAAGAATGAAAAGAATTGAGGACAGTCTCAGAGACTTCTGGGACAGCATTAAATGCACCAACATTCAAATTATAGGGGTCCTAGAAGAAGAAGAGAAAAAGAAAGAGACTGAGAAAATATTTGAAGAGATTATAGTTGAAAACTTTCCTAATATGGGAAAGGAAATAGTCAATCAAGTCCAGAGGATTGAGAATCCCGTACAGGATAAATCCAAGGAGAAACATGCCAAGACACATATTAATCAAATTATCAAAAATTAAATACAAAGAAAAAGTATGAAAAGCAGCAAGGGAAAAACAACAAATAACATACAAGGGAATCCCCATAACGTTAACAACTGAAGTTTCCGCAGAAACTCTGCAAGCCAGAAGGGAGTGGCAAGACATATTAAAAGAGATAAAAGAGAAAAACCTACGACAAAGATTACTCTACCCAGCAAGGATCTCATTCAGATTTGATGGAGAATTTAAAACCCTTACAGACAAGCAAAAGCTAAGAGAAATCAACACCACCAAACGAGCTTTAAAACAAATGCTAAAGGAACTTCTCTAGGCAGGAAACACAAGAGAAGGAAAAGACCTACAATAACAAACTAAAAACAAATAAGAAAATGGTAATAGGAGCATACATATCAATAATTACCTTAAATGTAAATAGATTAAATACTCCAACCAAAAGACATAGACTGGCTGAATGAATACAAAAACAAGACCCATATACATGCTGTCTACAAGAGACCCACTTCAGATCTAGGGACACATACAGACTGAAAGTGAGGGGATGAAAAAAGATATTCCATGCAAATGGAAACCAAAAGAAAGCTGGATAAGCAATTCTCATATCAGACAAAATAGACTGTAAAATAAAGACTATTACAAGAGATAAAGAAGGACACTACATAATGATCAAGGGATCAATCCAAGAAGAAGATATAACGATTGTAAATATTTATGCACCCAACATAGGAGCACCTCAATACATAAGACAAATGCTAACAGCCATAAAAGGGGAAATTGACAGTAACACAATCATAGCAGGGGACTTTAACACCCCACTTTTACCAATGGACAGATCATCCAAAATGAAAATAAAAAAGGAAACACAAGCTTTAAATGATATATTAAACAAGGTGGACTTAATTGATATTTATAGGACATTCCATCCAAAAACAACAGAATACACTGTCTTCTCAAGTGCTCATGGAACATTCTCAAGGATAAATCATATCTTGGGTCACAAATCAAGTCTTGGTAAATTTAAGAAAATTGAAATTGTATCAAGTATCATTTCTGACCACAACACTATAAGAATAGATATCAATTACAGGAAAAAAAAAAAAACTGTAAAAAATACAAACACATGGCGGCTAAACAATACACTACTTAATAACCAAGAGGTCACTGAATAAATCAAAGAGGAAATCAAAAAATACTTAGAAACAAGTGACAATGAAAACATGACCACCCAAAACCTATGGGATGCAGCAAAAACAGTTCTAAGAGGGAAATTAATAGCAATACAATCCTACCTCAAGAAAAAAGAAAAATCTCAGATAAACAACCTAAACTTACACCAAAAGCAATTAGACAAAGAAGATCAAAAAAAACCCCAAAGTAACCTGAAGGAAAGAAATCTAAAGATCAGATCAGAAATAAATGAAAAAGAAATGAAGGAAACAGTAGCAAAGATGCATAAAACCAAAAGCTGGTTCTTTGAGAAAACAAACAAAATTGATAAACCATTAGCCAGACTCATCAAGAAAAAAAGAGAGAAGACTCAAATCAACAGAATTAGAAATGAAAAAGAAGTAACAGCTGACACTGCAGAAATACAAAGGATCATGAGAGATTACTACAAGCAACTATATGCCAATAAAATGGACAACCTGGAAGAAATGGACAAATTCTTAGAAAAGCACAACCATCCGAGACTGAACCAGGAAGAAATAGCAAATATAAACAGACCAATCAGAAGCACTGAAATTCAAACAATGATTAAAAATCTTCCAACAAACAAAAGCCCAGGACCAGATGGATTCACAGTGAATTCTATCAAACATTTAGAGAAGCGCTAACACCTATCCTTCTGAAACTCTTCCAAAATATATCAGCGGGATGAACACTCCCAAACTCATTCTATGAGGCCACCATCACCCTGATACCATAACCAGACAAAGATGTCACAAAGAAAGAAAACTACTGGCCAATATCACTGTTGAACATAGATGCAAACATCCTCAACAAAATACTAGCAAACAGAATCCAACAGCACATTAAAAGGATCATACATCATGAGCAAGTGGGGTTTATCCTAGGAATGCAAGGATTCTTCAATATACACGAATCAATCAATGTGATAAACCATATTAACAAATTGAAGGATAAAAACCATTTAGTCATCTCAATAGGTGCAGAAAAAGCTTTCAACAAAATTCAACACCTATTTACGATAAAATCTCTCCAGAAAGTTGGCATAAAGGGAACCTACCCCAACATAATAAAGACCATATATGACAAACCCACAGCCCACATCGTTCTCAATGGTGAAAAATTGAAACCATTCCACTAAGATCAGGATCAAGACAAAACTGCCCACTCTCACCACTATTATTCAACATAGTTTTGGAATTATTAGCCACAGCAATAAGAGAAGAAAAAGAAATAAAAGGAATCCAAATCGGAAAAAAAAGCAGTAAAACTGTCACTGTTTGCAGATGACATGATACTATACATAGAGAATCCTAAAGATGCTACCAGAAAACTACTAGAGCTAATCAATGAATTTGGTAAAGTAGCAGGATACAAAATTAATGCACAGAAATCTCTTGCATTCCTACACATTAATGATGAAAAATCTGAAAGAGAAATTAAGGAAACACTCCCATTTACTATTGCAGCAAAATGAATAAAATACCCAGGAATAAACCTACCTAAGGAGACAAAAGACCTGTATGCAGAAAACTATAAGGCACTGATGAAAGAAATTAAAGATTATACAAACAGATGGAGAGGTATACCATGTTCTTGGATTGGAAGAATCAACATGGTGAAAATGACTCTACTACCCAAAGCAATCTACAGATTCAATGCAATCCCTAACAACCTACCAATGGCATTTTTCACAGAACTAGAACAATAATTTCACAATTTTTATGGAAGCACAAATGACCCCGAATAGCCAAAACAATCTTGAGAAAGAAAAATGGAGCTAAAGGAATCAGGCTCCTGGACTTCAGACTATACTACAAAGCTACAGTAATCAAGACAGTATGGTACTGGCACAAAAACAGAAATATAGATCAATGGAACAGGATAGAAAGCCCAGAGATAAACCCATGCACATATGGTTACCTTATCTTTGATAAAGTAGGCAAGATATACAATGGAGAAAAGACAGCCTCTTCAATAATTGGTGCTGGGGAAACTGGACAGCTACATGTAAAAGAATGAAATTAGAACAATCCTTAACACCTGACACAAAAATAAACTCAAAATGAATTAAAGACCTAAATGTAAGGCCAGACATTATAAAACTCTTAGAGGAAAACATAGGCAGAACACTCTATGACATGAATCACAGCAAGATCCTTTTTAACCCACCTCCTAGAGAAATGGAAATAAAAACAAAAATAAACAAATGGGACCTAATGAAACTTAAAAACTTTTGCACAACAAAGGAAACCATAGGCAGGATGAAAAGACAACCCTCAGACTGGGAGAAAATATTTGAAAATGAAGCAACTGACAAAGGATTTATCTCCAGAATATACAAGCACCTCATGCAGCTCAACATATATATATATATATATAAAACCCAATCCAAAAATGGGCAGAAGACCTAAATAGACATTTCTCCAAAGAAGATATACAGTTTGCCAACAAACACATAAAAGGATGCTCAACATCACTAATCATTAGAGAAATGCAAATCAAAACCACAGTGAGGTATCACCTCACACTGGTCAGAATGACCATCATCAAAAATCTACAAACAATAAATGCTGGAGAGGGTGCGGAGAAACGGGAACCCTCTTGCACTCTTTGTGGGAATGTAAATTGATACAGCCACTATGGAGAATAGTATGGACGTTCCTTAAAAAACTAAAAATAGAACTACCATATGACCCAACAATCCCACTACTGGGCATATACCCTGAGAAAACCATAATTCAAAAAGAGTCATGTACCACAATGTTCATTGCAGCACTATTTACAATAGCCAGGACATGGAATCAAACTAAATGTCCATCGACAGATGAATGGATAAAGAAGATGTGGCACATATATACAATGGAATATTACTCAACCATAAAAAGAAATGAAATTGAGCTATTTGTAGTGAGGTGGATGGACCTAGAGTCTTTCATACAGAGTGAAGTAAGTCAGAAAGAGAAAAACAAATACCATATGCTAACACATATATATGGAATCTAAAAAAAAATAAAATGGTTCTGAAGAATCTAGGGGCAGGACAGGGATAAAGACGCAGACATACAGAATGGACTTGAGGACACAGGGAGAGGGAAGTGAGAGAGTGGCATGTACATATATACACTACTAAATGTAAAATAGATAGCTAGCTGGAAGCAGTCGCATAGCACAGCAAGGTCAGTTCGGTCCTTTGTGACCACCTAGAGGGATGGGATAGGGAGTGTGGGAGGGAGACGCAAGAGGGAGGGGATATGGAGATATTTGTTTACCTATAGTTGATTCACTTTGTCATACAGCAGAAACTGACACAACTTTTTAAAGCAATTATACTCCAATAAAGATGTATAAAAAGAAATAAAGAAATAAAGAATTGATTAGAGCCAATTACTTTTTATTTATTGAGTATTTTGTTGATCAGACACATTTAGAAAAATGTATAAAACCTCTTTCGTTCTTGAGTTTTAGCCAATAAGTTTTCAGCCCATGAAGATTTGCCTCAGTTTTGCACTTTTAATTCAGTTTTTGGCATTGGTAGCTATAGTTACTTTGGTAATTAGAGACGAAAGCTGAATTAAGAAGATAGGAATCTATTCATATATAATAACGGCATTAGAGTCACCAATAAATAAAACTGCTCTTCTGAAATCACTAGAATAGAATTTAACTTTTAAAGAATATCTTAACAGGCAATACTCTCACACTTCATTTAGGAAATAAATTACAGAATTATATTATGTAGTGATTAGGAAATTGATCTTGCATTTTTCCATTTTTAAGCTTTCTGTAGCACAAAAATTATGACTCTGGATTCAAGTTATAATTTTGCTCTTTAAGCTCAGTGAATTTGGGCAGGTCATTTAATCTTTCTCAGCATCAATTTTTTTTTTTTCATTTGTAATTTTAGAGAGTCAGACTCATACGTTATGTCTAAAATCTCTCATCCCTTTGATTAGTGACTATGGAATATACATGATGATTTTATGGAGAACAAAATGTTTAGTTTACTACTGTATATTTGTTTGTAAGTAAAAGGAGATCCACGAATAAAAGCCTTATAAATGATTATTAGGACTTTTGATTTCGAAGAAGAAAAACGTCTTCCTGCAAATCTAGCAAATAATGTATTCAAATAAACAGAGTTAAGAGAGAAGCAGTGAATTAGACAACACTTTGGTCTTTCTAATATTAAGTGAACCTAATTTTACTATACTTAATGGTTACTGTGATACTTTCTTGAGACACCACCTGTAATTTGAAGAAGATATACTTAAAGGTTAAATTTTCTGAAGATTGATTTTATTTCTTGTATGAACAATGAATTCTGAGGTTGCATTTTATAACCACTCTTTAATATTTCCATCTGCTAATTTCAAGATGCATTGGATATAATTATTCTTTTAATAAGGGCAGCAGTAAAGAGTGTATTCAAGTAGCAGGCTTCATGGAAGTTGCCATAGTCCTGGTTCCTCCTTACAGCATTTTCCATCCTCCCTCTGCAACCTATATTAGCACTGGTTTCTCAATACCACTAGATTCTTAAATACGGATGCTCTATTTCAGGGATAAGGTAAAAACAGATCCTCATAATTTGGATTAACATACATACACTACTATATATAAAATAGATAAGCAACAAGGACCTACTGTATAGCACAGGGAACTCTACTCAATATTTTGTAATAACCTATAGGGGAAAAGAACCTGAAAAAAATTATATATATATATATATATATATATATATATATATATATATATATATAAATTAATCACTTTGCTGTATACCTGAAACTAACACAACATTGTAAACCAACTATACTTCAATTTAAAAAAATCCTCAAGGGTTTTAAGACAATGTTGTTTGAGCTCTGATGAATTAAATAGCACTACAATTCATTTTAGAATTATCCCAGCCCTTCAGTATAAGTGCTACATTTAGGAGCATTACTAGGTTCACAATTCTGGGTCTGGTCTCAATAGTCATTTATTAGTGTTATTATGGAAACAGTTATGAGAACAAGGAAGAGAAAACTGGTACAGGATCCAGGCAGGGGACAGTTATCATGGTAGTAGGCATGAGGTCATTGTGAAATATCAGAAGACATGCTCTGAAGTAGTAAGAAAGGGATGGGGTCAATATCAAAGCTGGTAAAGACAGTACAAAACTGGACTGCAAATCCAACATGCTGAAAGGAGATGGGTAACCAGGATATAAAGCCAAAAATGGAGCAGAGGAACCAAGGAAGACAACAATAACAAGGAAGGCACTGAGGTTTTAGGTGAGTCTGGAGAAATTCCATAGTTGGATCAGAGGACCCCATGCATGCCCTCATCCTGGCTTACCTGGGTACATTTTTAACAAGGACAAGATGCCTAGATGACTGGCTGTAAGTCAGTTGAAGTGACATTATCTTTTGTTTTATTTAATATGCAGCAGAGTATTAAGTACATTGAAACAAGGCTCATATCACTTAACTGTAAAATACTATTTAAGTAACAATTCTTGTAAAATTTCTCCAAAAGATGATTTAAATGAACACTTAATTCTGGCTTGATCTTGGATGTGGATTTCAATCAAAAGGCAATAAATAATATAAGCAATGCTTATTTTCATTCTCCTTGCCTTAAGTAATCAGCCCTGCTCCATTGTTTTTACTTTTACACATTCATTCAACAGATATTTATTGAATCCTTATCATCCTCCAGGAGCTGTTGTAGGCACTGGACACATATCAGTGAAGAAAATAAACTATTTCTTCATGCTTTTTATCCACAGATACGTCTCTTATTAGTCCTTCTGGAAACCAACCCAGGTTTTAACTCTTCCTTAATTCTTTTTTTTAATCTATGAACGTTTTGCTCAACAATTTACTGGTTGAGGTAAAATCCACTGATGAAATTAATTTAGCACTCTAGACACGTAGCAGTTTGCTGAATGGGTCTTAGTGTTTTATAAGAAGCCATTTCAGGATACTGTTAACAACTTTTGCATTTTTGAGCTTGAGTCAGACATGTTTTTGTTCTTGGAGGGATTCCACTGAAGTCCATTTCAATATGGAGCTATGAAGCATGTATTCACCCATTTTTCTAAGTTATCTCTGACCTAATGAAGTCATCTATGTGTGGCTGTTTCCACATTAAATGCTAAAGACACCATTTCGAAGCATAATTGAGTGTATGATTAGCAAGAGTAGGCCTTTCTAGAAAGATAATGTTTATCTTTTTTTTATTTTAATGAAGATAGACTGTACTGGCTTTAAAACAACAGCTGGTTCTTAAGGCTTGGTTTCCCTATCTTTGCCCCCAAAACATGCCATTCCCAAACATTTATTTACAAGGAGATAAGTGATAGTTTGTCAGGTCAATAGGGCTGGGGAGACTGGCCTTCTCATAGGTGGGTCTACTTTGGGCCTACTTATAGGTTTATCCTTAAATAAAGATATTTTATGTAAAGGATATGGAAACCCATTGAGCTTGCATTTTTCATTTCACATGTTATCATTTAAATTGAGAAAACAAACCTGGACAGTTACTTTTCCATCTCTCTACAAGAGATCACACCATACACTTTGTAGTGTCAAATTTTGTTCTGGAATATGAGTACAATTAAAAATACTTCTGAGAAAAATGGGGCAGGCTTTGGTTTTGAGAAGCGAACAAACTGCTCCTTTTCTAGGGACCTAGGGAGTTGTTCCCAGAGTCAGATGGAGGAAAATAATTTAGAGCAGAATTCCTCGACCTGACATTCTGGGTAATTATTTACTGTGGAGAGCAGGCTGTGCAAAGTAGGAAGCTTAGTAGCATCTCTGGTCTCTCCTCACTGGATGCCAGTAGCACCATCCTCCCGGTCATGACAACCAAAAAATGTCTCCAGACAGGGTCAAATGTTTCCTGGGGGGGACAAGTTAGTTTTCAGCAGTGAAGGATTGGGTTAGAGAAATTCTTCTTGGAAAGGTATTTGATACCTAAAAAATTCATGGCACTAAGAAAGAGAATCCATTAAGAGACCTCTATGTTGGGGAGAGGGAGAAGTGGCCAGCAGTCTGCAAGAGAACTGGTACGCATTTGTTTAGAGACTTAATTTTTTTAGAACAGATTTAGACTGACAACAAAATCAAGAGGAAGGTAAAGAGATTTGCTATACACCCCTGTCCCCATACATGCAGAGCCTGGCCCATTATAAATATTACTCACCAGAATGGTACATGTTTTAGGAAGGGTGATCCTGCACTGACACATCATAATCACCCAAAGTCCTGAGTATTCACTCCTGATATTGTACATTCAATAGGTTTGGACAAATATATACTGACATATCTCCATCATTATAATATAATATAACATTTTTCACTGCCCTAAAAATTCTCTGTACTTTACCTATTCATCTCTCCCCAACTCCCCCTGGCAACTACTGATCTTTTTATCATCTCAGTAGTTTTACTTTTTTCCAGAACGTCATATCATTGGAATCAAACAGTATATAACCTAATCGAATTGGCTTTTTTTTTTTTCACTTAGTTGCACACAAAGTTCTCCGATGTCTTTTCACGGTTTTATAGCTCATTTTCTTTTAGCGCTGAATAAAATTGCATTGTGTGAATGCACCACAGTTTATCCATTCACCTACTGAAAAACATCTTGTTTCCTTCCAGTTTTGGCAATTATAAAGCTTCTATAAACATATGTTTGCGGATTTTTGTGTGGACATAAAATTTCAACTCCTTTGGATAAATATCAAAGAGCTTATGCTGTAAGCTCTTATACTGTAAAGTATAGTAAGAGTATATTTAGTTTTGTGAGAAACCACCCAATTGTCTTCTACAGTGGCTATATCTATTATCTATTATTCAAGGTTGGATTTCTCTTTTGTGTTTTGTGTGTCTCTGTTATTCTCAAGCTTTCAATATGCTTATTAAACATCTGCGCTTGAACACTGAGAAATTAAGATAGGTGGCTTTGATTTAGGCTTCAAGTGAAATGATACAACAACAAGGTATACCCTTGGGTAGCCATTTATAAGATGGCGAAAGTTAACCTCCAAGGAGTAGAGCAGAGATGAGGTTGGAATGACAAACACATACTAGTTCTTATGATATGGTGTGAAACATGCCAGGATTCCTCAGGCATCCTCAGATATCCCTAGTAGCAAATGCACTGGGATACTTAGACTACTGTTGATTTGTGTGGATATAGTGTGGAAATAAAAAGAAAAGTTTGATGCTAGTAAACCAGAGAAATTGAGGACATTTGGTCACTTACAACTATAATTTTTCAACTTAATAAGTATAACGACAATTTCTGGATCCCAGAGCAGAAGAATAGGGTTAAAAGGACATAAGATACTAACAAGCAGACATCTTTCAGTACACCTTAAATTTCACAAATATGAATACACACATTTTCTAGAGTCTGATACTTCAATTGAAGATGAATTAAAGGAAGAAATCACAGAACAGAAACTCTCAGGAAATTAACATATGAAATATAAAATTAAAAAATAAACAGTCAATGCTAATGTGAGTGAAGTGTTTTTATGTCTTCCTGATTAGAGGGTAAATTATACACTTTGGAAAACAATTTAAGCATTTATGAACAATTTATTAATTCAGTACCTACACATGGTTGTATTTTTAAACCAGGTATCTAACTTCTAGTAGCCTAAGGATGCACAAAGTTCTATGGACAAAGACCTTTACATTGCAGTGTTATTGATAATAATAAAAATCACAGAAAAATATTTAATGTCTTAGTGTAGGAAAATTGTTAAGTGTATTAAGGTGCAATCCATGTAGTCAAATAAAGTTATTAAATTTATATTTGCAAAAATTAATGATGATGTAAAATATTAATTTCCAATATAAAACAAGGTAAAATATGCTAAGTAGCACTATTCAAGTCATACTAAGAAAAAAATATATGTGAAATACTGGAGAAAATAATGCCAAAATGTTCAAGGGATAGTCTCTGTCTGGTTGATAGAGTACAGACATTTCTAAATTATTTTATTACTAGAATGTAGGAATTTGAGAATTGTAAATAGTAATTTATCATAAAATATGTACAGATATTTAGTTTCATTTCTCTGTTCTGATACTTTTGACATATCCCAGTTATTTATTTATTTTCAGGTCAATGTTTTCCATAGATGTTAAGTTCCTTGGTTTTAAGAAGGTCATCAAATACAGTAACAGTTCTTAAATACATTTTTAAAAAAATTTTTTCTTGTTTTTTTGGCCATGCCACGCGGCTTGCAGAATCTTATTTATTTATTTATTTATTTATTTATTTATTTATTTATTTATTTATGGCTGTGTTGGGTCTTCGTTTCTGTGCGAGGGCTTTCTCTAGGTGCGGCCTCTCTTGCTGCGGAGCACAGGCTCCAGACGCGCAGGCTCAGTAGTTGTGGCTCACGGGCCCAGCTGCTCCACGGCATGTGGGATCCTCCCAGACCAGGGCTCAAACCCGTGTCCCCTGCTTTGGCAGGCAGATTCTCAACCACTGTGCCACCAAGGAAGCCCCAATACATTTTTATTTAAATATGAGGACTAATGATTTTAAAAGGTGGCAGGGAAAATGTGTTATTTTCCTTTAAGTGAGTGAGGATCATCTCATGTAATTTTAAAATGTAAGTTTTTTTAACCTAAGTAATGTACATTACAGTAAATAAACGCGTGTATTCAAATAATGTGCAGTGGTTGATTATTAGGCAAATATTAATGGTTTGTGGATATATGAGGGAACCTCATTGCTACCAACAGCTTGCCTATTACTAATAGAATTGCTTATCTAATTTGAAAATTAATAGTAACATAACTCCATTGAGAAAAGAACCAAATGATCCTACGCAATAAGAGATTTTCAAATTTAATTACCTATTGTATTGCCTTGCAAAAATGCGTTCCCCTAACGTTTTCTCCCAAGCCTATACTTGTATGGGATCACTTGCTAGATATGAAGGATTTGTTGTTATCTAGTATGTAATAACTGCCCTCCATATGATAGGATTTGTGCTCGACATCACCTTGGTCAATACTATCCATGGACAGAAATATGATTTCTGAGTGCTGTGATCAATATTTGGGCAACCTGCACTTCACATCACGATCCTTGTCATATCAAATAAGTTCATTGTTAGCCACTGTTTAACTCCTTTTTCTGATCTCATACTGTCCAGAATATATTCTTGAAGTTGTGTTAATCACTGTTTAGTCAATGTGTTACAGGTTCATTACATTGTCTGCTCTGACCATCATGATATTTGCCAGAGATGTCTCGGTGAAGAAAAATATAATATCCCTTACAGTTAAGAAAATATTATTCAGGCAAGTGGCAAATTATAGGCAGTTATTACATAATTTCAGAGAGAAGTGAGCAGTTATTTGCCCAGAGGGAACATGAAGTAGCCATGAAGGAAAATGACCCCATGTATCTTGAAAGAAATTAAAAAGTAAGAATCTGTGACAATTAGGTTGCCTCAGCACCATAAATCTCTCTGTTCTGTTTCTTAATTTCAAAGAAAATGGCTAAGCAAGTAAAACATTTACGAAGCAAGGCTTTAAAATCTAAATTCTGCCACTTGCTTTAGCTACTGTCAGAGGCTCACAAACAGCCTGGTAAAACATCTAAAGTGTTGTACCAAGAAAGTTGAAATTATTTTCAAAGACATGATCATTAGAAAAAATGGCATTAATGGAGAAGGAAAGGCAGTGGTGGGATCACCTATTTATAGAGGTTTCAGGCTCTCTGCCTATATATACAGTGGATATTTTTCTTCCTTTGTGGTAATAAAAAAGTCAAAACAGGCAATTTTCTAGACAAGTAAATGAATAGGTATAATGATTTGTGACATTTTAAAAATATAAATGAACACACAGACTGTCCCATTTCCTAATAGTACGATCTTCACACACATGAATTCTGTCAACAGAGAGACTAAAACAAAAATAACATCAGAAACACAAAAAATAAAAATAATGCTTAAATCCTGTCCACAACACACCATTGATCCTTAGGATCTATTTGTGGATTGTATACCTGCATGCTTTTTACAAAAGCTAATTGCAGATGAAGGAGGCAAAATCTCTCTGAGAAGATAATTTCCACACATAATGCTCCTTATCATTTTCTATCTCTCTGCTACTCCTTTGTGTTCATTTTATTGATTCTTTCCAAACAAATTTATCTGCTTTCATTTAATCATGCATCCAGTCCTGTTGGTATTTCCTACTACTCAGCTTTTTGTAGATTCCTGAGTTCTATTCAACTTTCTCTTATTTTTATAAATGAAAAAAACTAAAGCTCTAACTAAGCCTCTTGAAACACTTCCCCAGGTAGATGGAAACTATGATAATTTGTCTTAAATGTAAATTATGAATCACATACATGAGGGAGGATGTATTTCTATACCTTTTACATCCTACCCAGTGCACATAGCTTAGTCATGTTCAGAGATTTGGCACCTTTGTTAATAGTACTCAACGTCTGCACAATGGGAGGGAAGCGTGACTTTGGAGTGCGGAGGGGAACCATGGGCAAAGGCGATTTGTCTACGTGTTATCCTCAAATCATCAATCTGCTATGAAGTGGAATTGACCAAGGCAAATGTCAGGCTGTAGATCACTTCATCATTGCAATGTGGAATGAATGGGCTTCTGATGGAGCCCTGAAGAGGCATGTCTCCCTTCTAAGAGCAGTTTAGGCAAGTGGGGGAAGGCTTTCTCTGAATATGTGTCACCCTGCTATTGAAACCTCACAGCAACAGAAACTCAGGCTAACTATGGAGTAACCCCAGGAGAGCCTCTGTTGATAAACTTCCTGTGGGTTACAATCCACAATCAGTCCTTAACCCTGGGGGATGCGGACAGCCATTCTGGCTCTTCTTGATCATGTATACGTGGACTTATGTTGTGAGAGGTGGTAAATAATAGTTTTGTGGGGGGTTTTTTGGCAAAATATGGTCCTAGACACCTTTTCCAACTCCATCCAACCTCTGTATTTTACACTCTGTACTTTTTTCAAATTAGACTTCTCTCTATTCTCCACACAAGCTGTGTGCTTTCATGCCCCCAGGTTTTGCTTAAGCTCCTCTCTGTTTTGCCCATGTCTCTACCTATCTAATTTCTCCACTTTCTTTAAAGCTTCCTGAAGCCTTTCTTAATCCCCTATTCGGAAATGATCCCTTCTTCTTATGTCACAATAGCTGCTGGTTTTCACTTTTCTTCTGACATTTTTACAGCCTGATTTATATCATCAAATGTGTTTATGCCTGATCTCTTCAACAATACTATTAGCAATTTGAGGGCAGCATCTGTAGCTCTATTACCTTTGTATCCTCCTGAGTGCCAATGCTGTGTTCCTTCATTGTTTCCATACACACAAGATATCTCTCTCTCTCTCTCTCTGTTGCGCACACACACACACACACACACACACACACACACACACACAGAGTTTGTACAGAGTCTTATGCTATTGCTACCCTTATTCCTCCCTCCATCCCACCCTAAGAGGACTTAATGTCGAAATTACCTTAGAGGGTACAAGTCAAATTCTCCTCTGGCATAGTTCAACCCTTTGCCTGAGATAAAAATTATTTGACGAAGAGGAAAATCCAATTGCAAAGAGTACCAGACTCTGTGTGTGTGTGTGTGTGTGTGTGTGTGTGTGTGTGTAGCACTTTTTGATTCCCTAGGGAAATCAAGAACTGGTGAAATAAAGGAGTCATCTGTCCTTCACACCTATAAATGTGCTGTTTCCACCCTTTTCTGCAAAGAATTGACTGTGAGCTTCCTCAAGTACAGTTGGCACTTCCCAGAATGAGGAAAAAGTCTGGGGAGGGAGCCTGGGCAAAAGAACTTCCTAAATATATTGTCCTAAATATACCACTAACAAAGAAGAGGTTCTCAAGCTGTGAGATGTTGAGAGGGCCATGGGTGAGAGTCAGCCTCGGTCTGTTGTGGAGAGGAGTCTTTGACCCTCCTCCACCCTTCGCAGTAATCCCAATCCTAGGATGCCAAGTAAGTGAATCTTCCGTGTGAAGATGGTGTTATAGTGTTCTGCCTGGGGAACACCGATGGCAGACAAGATCTCTCCTATCTATGTTAGCTTGTTTCCACTCTTACCCCTTGCCTTTCCGGAAGCAATGGCACCTCCATTTTGGCATCGTGAGGGTAGATGTTGGGGGCTGGATTCTGAGCTCTACAATATTCCTAATCCCTTCTACTTCTGGGTCCTCGCTGATAAAGAAACAGCCAAGGGCCTCGCTGGGTCAGGGGTGAGGCAATTGAGCACCGTAATGTACAGACGAAAGGATCCATTGACAGTTCCAGCCGGTTGCTCTGACCCAGGCCGACCGACAAGGGCCCTGGGGCCAAGTATTCTGCCTCTTGCACACGCTTGTCGCAGGTCTGATATCACACTGACACACCTTTTCCTACCTTTCCAGGAGAAAGAAGGATATATCCCAACCTTCAGAAGAGGAGAGTTAGCTGTGGACGCTTGCCACGGCTCCATCCCTTCAATTTACAGGCGGGCACACGCAGGTGTGCGTATGGGTAGGAGGTGACATGGAGCAGGATCCCCGCGCAACTCATCTTCGTATGTTTGCAAGACCTCCCGCATCTCAACCCTCGCGGGGACCATGCCAGCGCTGTGAGCTGGGGGCCGAGGGCAGAGCCCACCGAATGTGTATAGGGGAGACTTTGGACTTCTGCAAGGACGCAGTAAACGCTGACAGCCGAGTTGAACGCAGCCCCTCTAATATCTCATCCCCTCCCCAATCTCTCTCCCTTAAGGTATCTGCTGTCAGCAGCAGTGGGTCGACGTGGATAAGAAACACCGTGCACATCTTTCCGCCTACTCCCTAGAGCACGAGGAGGCAGGCGGTGTAGACACCAGAGGGCGTCTGCTTTCCCTCTGCCAGGGCAGAGTGGAAAGCGTGAGAAGCGGGCAGCCTGCTGAAGGTTTGAGCGAGAGGGAGGGCCTGGAAGAGGGAGGACCCCCCCCCGCCCCACGCCCTTGGAGGAATGAGAGCTGCAGAATACACCGTCCGCCCCCAGATGTCCCGCTCCAGCTAAGCCCGGGCGCGCTTGGAGCGCGGGGCCGGGCGACAGCCTGCACCATCAACACCAATTCCAGCAGTCCGCTTTCGCGAACTGGCCCGCAGCTGTGCAGGAGCTCCAGGCTGCCCTCCCTCCTCGGCCCAGGGCCGTCCGTCAACGTGCGATCGCCGTCAGGCTGAGCGTGCGGCCGCCACTCGTGGACGTGCTCGTGCCAGTTGGATCGCGGCGACCGCTGTAGCTGGAGGCACAGGGAACCGAACTCGCGCCTCCGAGCTCGACTGCGGACGAACCCTGGAGCCGCGCGCCTACCGGCAAGCGGTCGCCGTGAGGCGCGGAGGGATACGCCTCGGCAGCGCTTCCCCTCCCCTCCCCTCCCCGCGCCCCCGCCCCCGCCTCCCTCCCAGCCCGGCTGTGCTGCCGCCGCGGCGGCCGCTGCTGTTGCTGCCGCCGCCGCTGCCGCCGCCGCCGCCGCCGCCGCCGCCGCCGCCGCTGCCGCCTGGATATAGTGCGGCAAGGAGCGGAGCTCGCAGTCACTTTGCAAGGAGGAGCGCGCGGGCTGCGGACGGCTGGGGCACCCCGGGAGCGGCGGCGGCTCTAGCAGAGGCGGCCGTGACAGCGAGAGGCGGCCGTGACAGCGGAAGGTTCTCTCTCCGGGACTGGACGTAATAACTTTGGAACTGTCCACCAGTGTCACGTCCTGAACATGAGCCTCCTTCTCTCCTTCTACCTGCTCGGGTTGCTTGTCAGTAGCGGGCAAGGTAGGAGTGTGGCGCTTTATTGCATTTACTTTCCCTCCCCCTTCTATCCAACCAAGAGAGGCAGAAGGAGGCACAGGAAGAATTAAATGACGGAACGAAAGTTATAGTTATTGGTGTTGTGTTGTTGTTGTTATTTTCCCTCTTTTAGCTGCGGCTAAAAATTGTGTCTGTTCTGTGGAGACCCTTAAATAAGAGAAAATACAGAATGGGAGATGGGCATTAGTGAGCAGGAGATTGAGGCAAACTGCATCTTTTTCTGGGATCTTGGCTTTCTCCGATCTTCCTTATCAAAAATTGGATGGGTATGCTGGTGTGTGTTAACAGTTAAATATCTGAGGTCGCGAAAAGAAAGGGAGCGATGATGCTTTTAAGAAGCAGCAAAAACTATCAGCATTAAACTCGTTGTGGAATATCTCTGTTGTGTGCAGGAAATTCAATTCTTAGAGACTTTTTTTTTCTTCTTCTTCTTCTCTTTCCCAAGACCCCAGTTCCTGACGGAAGTGAACGATGATGGTTTATTTCTGTTGAGAACTAAGAGAGGGGCCATGGATATTGTGTGTAAGAAAGCAAATGGATAAAACTAGGGATGTGTTGCAGTCATTCATTTTCAGGGTCCCCCCCCCTTCGTTAATACAGGAAGGTTGAAAATTTTTATACCATCAGGTTGTAATTACACCTGTAAGGGATGTTTTAGCTTGTGGGGAACTGGTGGGGTTTTTATCTATTAAGAAAAAAAAAAAAAAAAAAAAAGAAAAGAAATGAATAGCTTACTAGAATAACCTGAGAGAGAATCTGGGGAAGCTACCTCTGTTTATGTTTATAGAGATAGATGTGAATTTATCTTGCTTTGTTTAATTTTCATTCATGTAAAATATATTTATAATAAATGGAGGCATTTACAACTGTCCAGACAAGTTTGGACATTTAATTGGAGACACAAAATGCTAAAACATGCATTGGTGGAAGTCTTCAAAGAAAAAGAATATAGCAGTAATTTTGTGATGTGTAATAATAGCAGAGAATGTTATATTATTAGTGTAGCATGAAATTGTCTTTTTTTTTGAGAAAAAATAAATTACAGCACAAGTTAAAATATCTCCATTGTATTCAATTCTCAGCTTTTTAGCCTCTTCTGTGTTTTTCATTTGGTCCAGCAGGGGGTGGTAGAACTCCATTTTAAGCCCAGAAATGGTGGTTCGGTTCTTATACACTCACTAGGTCCTTCTATCATTCTTCAGCAGGGCTTGACATTTTGGATATGAAGGCTTCCTTTCTCTGCCCTTCTCCTCCCTAAAGCTGTAGTGTTAGTGGCTGGTGAAACACGATTGGATGCAGATTTTATGTTCAGAAATCAGAAAGCAAACTGTATGTGGCTGTAGTTTGCAAAGTGTCTTGCTAAGATGCTCCTCATTTTCCCTTAATAAAATAGAGTATGCAAAATTTCAGTCATAGCAAAATTGCAGATATGACTATCTGAAGCTAATGTTAGCCCAATCAGTTAAGTGAATCATTATTACCACAAAGATCAACATACACTTTATGCCCTACAGATATACTGCTTTAATTTTTGGAGAGCTGCTGTTGGTTTAACTGTTCATTTATAATATAGACAGGTATTTCTGAATACTGAGAAGCAGTCCCTGAAAATTGCAGTTGAAATACCACTGCAATTAACCAAGTGTAGATAGTGTGGAGCAAGATGGGGCATAATAGGAAGCAAGTTTATACAGACAGGATTACACTGTGACTGGTTTGGAGACGAAAAATGCCTCAGTTGTGGAGTCTGTGAATTTGCCATCGTAGACATTAAGTGTGTTGGAATTTGGGGGATAAAAAAAGAAATCCAGGAACGTTTAAATAGTACACACAGACACATATAATTTGGGTCTTTATATGTAACACATCTGAAATTGCAATTCACCTAATTTATAATTCAGAATGCAGGGTGATTATAAAGCAAGGCTCTAAGACTGAAGCATGCCTGAAGGGGAGCCCATATTCACTGTAATGAAACAGGGAAGGAGGGGAGCATCGTTCTGAAGATCTGTCTAGCACAATTTAAAAATGCATGGCCCTCACAGAGGCATAGATGCATGCGTAGCAGAGAGCCATAGCTTTTGTGGAACAGAACGTGTGGTGCTTCTGTGCCGTGTGTCCCAGTGAAGTCAGAGATGCTTGGAAACAGCAATCCTGACCCTGGAGTCCAATCCCTCTATGCTAGTGTTCTGTTCTCCAATTAAGGATGCAGCAGCAAGTATCAGAAATACCACTGGGAGCAGTTTGAAAAAATGCATCTAGTGTAACTCATAATTTTGTTGATTCTTTTATAAATGGGGCCATGGAAAAGCCGCCAGTCAGTGATCCCTGAGCTTGCCTTAGAAATACTAAAATCCCAGCTTGCTGATTTATGTTTCCAACAATATCCTTGCAGGGGATTTTATGAAGCATGATTGAAGCTATTGCTTTGGAAAGTGGTATGCATTTAGACTGGGGCAAGGCAACGATGATGTATTCCCTTTTAAGCAGTCAAAACGTTTTGAACTGCAGCAGTCGAATAGAAGAAAATGACAGAAGTGAAAAACTGACTAACTTAAGTGGATGCCAATACCATAATTAGCTAACAAGGCCTAACAGTTCTAACTTTCAACACAACGTTATTGTTCTACTGTAGTGAGAGGCTTTTTTATTGTAGCAGAAATGCTCCTTTAAAAGCCTCTCATTCTCACTGCAAGATTCATATCTAATGAAGTGAGGTTGGGATTTAATTGTCAAGTCTGCATTGCATTGTCAATGGAACGGAGATTCCATAACTCTATAACTTTTGCAATTATTTTTCATTTGTATTTACAACTTGGTCACAGCTTCTGTCATCATACATCTCAAGTGCTAACTTGAGTCTGTGATTCACAGGGCATGTGCTGTTTGGATCTATGTAAATTCAGATTCCCAAACTGTAGTATGTATGGGTTGCTTTCCTAAACCTTTTTTAATTTTTAAAATAATTTTCTTCTTCTTTTAAAAATTACCCAAGTGTGATTAATACACATCTATTACTGAATGTTCACATACATAAATTAGAAGCATTGTTGTATGAAATTATAAAGCAAGAACAGAGCTATTCATCTCTCTTGCAATCCAGTACAAGATACATACATAGAACACTCACCTAAGCCAAAATCATGGGGAGAAGGGGGTGAATTACCCAGTTACTTAAGCTTACAGGCATCTGCTTAAAATTACTCTTTCTGGTGAAGTGCTAGTAAGTCATTGTTTGTTAGAAAAGTGTCCCTTCTAAAAATAAAGCACAGGCGTATGGGTGTCTACCAGTTTCAGGTCTTGAGGAAGGTCTCCACAAACCTATCTTTTGTGTAGGCTGTTAAACACACACAGCCTCTCTTATCTACCCTGCTCTAATCCTTCAATGTCAGCCTCTCTTTGTAAGGTTTCTATTGAATCAACCCCATATTCATCTGCACTTAGAGAAGATAGGCTATGTCAATTAATATCGTACGATCAATAAATAACCCAGAGGATTTCCTTCCCTGCTTTATGTCAAAGGAGTTAAGTGGAGCGTTTGGTCACTTTAGTGTCCAAACTTTGGTGTCCACTTTAGTGTCTAACGCTGAATTGGAGCTCATAGAACAAGAAGAGAAGTTGGTGGGTCCTGAGTGTTCATGGAGTCTTTTCAGTGACACAGGGGGCTAATGGTCTCCCGGAGGTAATGCCCTCTTAGAGAAGCAATTAATGGAACAAAAGACCCTCATACAGTCCAAAAGAAAGTCAAACTTCATATAATCTAGTAAATAAAATCGCTTGTTTTCAAACATAGGACTAGTTTGTAATGAGACTGAGAAATGAGCTCCAGAGATTGAGGCTAGTAACCAAGCTGAACAGTATAATTTGTTTCTGCCTGTTTCCTTGGGAGGGAGCAGTGAGAATGGAAACAGGATTGTCAATCTGAAGACCCTGGAACTAGTCCTGATGCTTCCTCTGGCTTTTGACATTTGTGAAATGATTTTAATTCTTCTGTTTTCGGGGTCATCTCTCTCAGCAGTGAATTTTTGAGAGCATGAAGAAAGTACTTCATAAGTGGTAGAGCTAGTCTGAATTGCTTTTGCTTTTTTGGTCCAAAATAAAGATAATCCTCTAGGAGTTGGCGTATGCAAAATTAATTTAATAATTATATATTCTTATAAAGTGAATATCATTGTTTTTCAAGTTTTACCTAGATTCTAAATTCCTTGTGCCCTTTATACTATCCCAGTTATACTGAAGGTAGGTCTATTTAACAGATTATAAATTAGTTTTAATTTTCCAAATTATATGATATGAGAACACTTTAAGATGCAAGCAGTGCTTTTATGCTTTTATTAAATGTAATATTCCTGAGCTTCATAGAGCCAAGCTATCTTTAATTGTTCAGCAAGTAAAAGTGCTTCTGTATGGTACTCTTTTGAATATTTTAATAACTTTTCACTGTTTACAATTATAATAACAGTGCTCATCTCAAATAGCTATCAACACACTTCCTAGTTTCACATATTCACTTGTGCCACTAACAATTCATCAGACATTACAAGATATTTTAGAAAGATGTAATGAAAAAAACTTGCCTGAATTTAAATAGTTAAGAGGCAGATGGGGAATTTTGAGAGTATTTATAAGCATAACAATCAACAGATGAGTCTTCGAAGAATTTCAGGTCAATTAATGAAAATTGTCTTGGCTGCAATTTGTTTTTTAAAACAAGCAGAGAAGGAGAAAGAACACTGGATTTGGAATCAGAAGACCTAGAACACTAAGGGCCTCTTGACTTTTTGAAGAAGCAACTTAGTCTCTCAGAGCCATTATTTGCTTACTTGAAAATCTGATATAAAAATATCTGGCTAGTTGACCTTGCTGTACTGCCATGTGGAGCAGTTGTGATAACACATATGTGTAGGCATCCTGTAAAATGTCAATCCTACTATGCCAGACTTTATTTATATTTTTGGTATAATATGCATACATATAAATCTGCCTCTGGCTTAAAAACATCTCATTTATTAATTAAAAAAATTATCATAAGCTGCTCTGTGATTAGAGAAAAATATTGAGGGGGCTGAGATAATCTAATTCATTGATGAGAGTGGCTCATTCATCAAACATTCATTACATGCCTGTGGTGTCTCAGACATCTTATTAGGCAGCATTCCTAGGAATGATTATATAGGTTATGTGATGAACAACTCTAGGGGGTGCTACTCATAGTCATAGTGATAGAATACATATTTATTTTCACAGTTTTCCAGCAGAGGGCAGTAAATTGTCTTGAGGAATGAGTTTCTTTTTTGTATCATGAATCTGTTCTATGGGCCAACACCAGGCTGGAATTAGTCACAGAGTGTTAGGATGGCACACAGTTAGGATAAGTGACTTACTAAAGGTCAAATAGAAAAGTAAAAGGGTTAATAACTAGAGTTCTGGTGTCTAAGTTCTCAATTCAGTTCTCTGAACACTAAACTTGCATAGATTAAAAAAATTAATCTACTGTTTCTTCAGCTCAGAGTAATGATGATAATTAAATTCTGTGCCATTTTGTCAGTTATTCAAATATCAAATACTTGTTGAGGCTATACAATGAGTATAACCTCAGCATCTTATGGCAGTACAAACCACTTGTTCAAAGTGCTTTCAACTACCTTGTAACTGAAGATCATCAAGAATCCAAGAAAGTATTTTATTTTATGGATGAAGAAATTGAGAGGAATTATCTTATTTTCCTATATCAATTATCATTAGTAGTTATCTGAAATTAGGATTAGATTTTCTCTCTTCTAGTTCAATGCCTATTTTTTAATGTATTTAATGCATTTGTTGGAAAATTTTTGTCTGTGTGGAGGAGTGGTGGTGCATAGAATTCAAGGTTTATAGATGAGAAGACAAAAATACGAATTTAAAAAGCCAAATCAGCATATGAGAGATGAATAAACTGTTCAACTAAATGTTGTGAAATGACCAAATATATAATTAAGTAAAAATTAAATGGTTTAAATAAGTCCTTAGGAATTCAGCACCTAGAAAGAGCTAAAACTTGTCCAGTGTTTATTAACTGCCGGGCTCAATTGCATGCACTTCACATGTACTAACTAGCTTCATATATACAACAATCCTCTAATTATTATCATATTATATTCCCCTTTTATGCTTGAGGGCTGTGAGGCGTAGAAGTTTAAGGAACTAAGATTGCATGGCTAGGATACAAAGATTTGAACTCAGGACATGTGCAAAGATTTGCCTCTTTACCAGGACACCACCTTGTCACTCCACTGAAGCAGAGGAGGCATCAACATGGTGAGAGTAATTGGAGAAAATAATACAAGGAGAAAAAAATGTTGGAGAATAAGTTTTAGGGAAAGAGGCAAATGTTCAGAGGACAGAAATAATCCAGTTTAATTAAATTAAGGGTTTGGAAGGGTGAGTTGTTGGCCTCAGTATGAGAATATTGGTGGGACTAGGAGGCAGTCAGGCCTTGAGGCCAAGCTCAGGTTGACTCTTCCGTGTGGATATTTGGGACCATTGTTTGGGCAGGAAAATAACATGAGTAAAGTTTTCTTTTGTCTTTAAGTCTACTGGCCATGTGTGGGATGGACCAGAGGAAAATGAAAAAGGAATGAACGGACAAGACACATGTTTCTGTGGATGAATTCATGGATCTTAGTAACACATTGGATTTGGGAAATTGGGAGGAAGGTGGCACCTGAAGTTTTAAGCCTATTTGACAGAAAGAATGGTTATATCTTAACAAAAATAGGAAAGTAAGTAGAGAAAACTGCTGATATTAGGCAAGAGATTTGTTTTACTTCTTAGTAATTTTTAAAAATTATATGTTAAGTTGAGGAATCCATGGAATATCTAGATAGAAATGTCAGTATTAAATTGGGAAATATAAACTACTGATCTTTGTCATTTCTTTAGACTCTTTCTCCCTTTTCATTTAACTTCTGTCTTTATCTCTTCCATCGCTGTTTATAGTCTACTCTTATTTAGCATGTCTGGAATTTTGGATAAAATCTCAGAAGCATGTGGGTCAAATTTGCTTTTCTTATATATTCTTTATTTTCTCTGCTTTATCCATAGTTTTTATTAGTATTATTCTGGAGAAACAACACAAAATAAAACATGATAAAATAAGAAAAAAAAACAAAAAAAGCAACTCAAAAAACTAAACTAAAACAAAAAACAAAAGAGAAATTTGGTATTGAATATGTAGAGTTGAATATTTTTCTACTAGTACCCAAGGCAACTAATAGAATGTCTACTCTATGCCAGGGAGCTGTGCTGGGCATTTTCACTCATTATCTCATTTAATCCTGATAAAACCACATTTGATAGATTGAAAGTGTCTGATTTGCCTAGAGCTATTACGTATGTTCTGTCTGCTGACACCCAAATTTATAGCCAAGAGCATCAAATGCATTTAAGGTAAAAGGCAGTCTTTTCTGCTTCAGTGTGTGTTTCTTTGATGCATGTTAACTTATACACAATTGGTAAATAGGAGGGTGATGTACGGATTGTGTTGATCCATGTATTATTTCTTCAAGTCATTAATTTTTAAGTGACCAAGAGCAGACTTTCTCACATTTGAAGAGAAAGCCTTAGCAATCTCTGAAGATGTTAAGAAAAATATGAAAAATCAACTCAAGTGCCTTTCTGTAGTGCAAGTATTAGTCTGTTTAGTGACTTTAAGAACCATCTTGATTTCCACTACATTATATATCTGGCAACAATGAGAGTGCATTTGGAGAAACTAGGAAATCATTTCCCCCTGTGTTAAAATGATGTGTTTGTTTACTTGTTTGTTGTCTTATTTTTAAAAGGCTATACCCTGGATCATAGTTTTCATTTTAAAGTGAATGCACTTCTGGCTTGCTACTTGAAAGAAGATCCAAAAGCTAGGTACAAATACTAGTAGAGATTTAACTGTGCTGGTATTTTAATAAAGATTTTTATAGTGGTTTTTAGCACTTGGTTTTAAATTTCTGTAGGTTTCGAATGTTCTGACCTCTGATCCTGTCTTTTTCCATAAGCCCTGATATTTTTTACTGCACAATTTTGCAGACAACAGCATTTTTCAAGGATGCAAATATGGTGTTATAGCAGAAACGGATGTCACTGCTTGTAAAAGAAACCAATGTAATATGGCTAAGACCTATATTACAGTAGAATAGAATAGGTCCCAATTTAAGAAAATAAGCACATTGTGCTTTGTTCTAAGTACTAATGAGGGGGCTTCCGGACAGGTTTTCTATTATTGTAACTTGTCCATTCCTAACCAGTTTTCTGGTTTATAATATGAGGCTTTCTGATTATATTTAAATTTATATTTATTTATATTTATTATATTTATTGTCCCAGTTAATTTCTCTCTGATTATTATTTTCTACCAATCACAAATGTTCCAATATTGCCTGAACAGAGAAGTTGCACTTTTATATTATAGCAATAACTTTGGTCACTCATGAGAGAAAAGCTATCTATTCACAGATTATGGAAAGATTAAAATATATAACATAAGGTAGGTGCCACACACTTTATCAAAGCACTGATCCATGATATTTACATGTTTCTGATTTTTTTAACTTTATTTACTTAGGTAAACCACTTACACCTTTTTCTTTTTTTGACCACGCCACACTGCATGTGGAATCTTAGTTCGCTGACCAGGGATCGAACCCGCGCTCCCTGCAGGGGAAGCACGGAATCTTAACCACTAGACCTCCAGGGAAATCCCAGATAAACCAATTATAGCTTTCTAAAACCAACTGAAGCTAAACACATTATTTAAATCTTGTTCACTTCTTTATCATAATCTTTATCGTAGAATAACTGGCTTCACCCTACCTATTCTACAGATTGTACAGTAATGCTTCATACCAGATTAAACTTTTTAATTATCAAAGAGTTAGAGTTACATTATAAAATTTAACATTTGAAAATGTATGTTAGGATACACTGAGACACAGTAGTTGACAAAAACTTTTGTAGTCAACTTTAACTTACCTATTTGAAGTCCCACAATTATCCTGAAAGGTAGATACTATTCCTGATTTAGAAAAGAGGTGAATGAACCTCAAAGAGGTAAAATCACTTGCCCAGGAAGAAAGACTTAAAACATGGTAAGACCAGGACTTGATGTAAATATTTTACTCTAGATACAACACATTTTCCTGTTATAAAGTCTCTGTTTTTGTCTGAGTATGTTTTACTGATATCTATGAGGCAATTCCCAAAAATAATTTCTTAGTACAGTACATACTTTATGACACTATGCTCTTTAAAGTTACTTTTGGGCTGTGTTTATGGGACACATGCTGTTAATTTTAATTAGAGGTCTAGCTTTCAGTTGAATTATTTGGGAGTTCCTGACTTAGAACAGTTAAGACTTCTGCCTTTTATTCATTTGCACAGTCCTGTCCTTTCAGCCTCATTGCTTGTTACTGTGCACACTGCTCTTACACCATTCCTGGAATTCCCAATTTGGTCCCTGTGTGTACTCAGCCCATGTGTTTTACACATTTCCTATCTGTCTTTGTGTGGATGATTACCGGTGACTCAGCTCAAGCATCTCATCACTGAAGACATCTTTCTTTCAGCAAATATACATTAATTGCCCACTACATACTAGTCAATGTGCAAGGCACTCTAGATCCAAACAAGGTGGTGATATATCTGATTTCTGCATGCCAAACTTCGCTGAACTCTACTGTGACCTTGCATGTGAACTTCATGAGAGCAAGAATGCCTTTCCATGTTGGCTTCCCATTAAATGCAATGTACTGGATTAGAGAGTTTACTGTAAATTCATGTGTATTCCTGGAACGTCGTAGATGCTTAGCAAATATGTGCTGAATTAATATTTAAATGTTACCCAGCAGAATTAAACTAAAATGGCTGCCTTAAAATATATATATATATATTGATAGATAGATTATAGATAGATTTACCCTTGACTTTGGATAATAGTTTGGTTTGTTGGGAAGTATTAATGTTGTTCCAGTATTTACTTCAAACATTTGTTTATATCACTGCCATGCACTTGATAGGCTTTCAGTAAATACATGAATATCAATAATCAGGTCATAGTGATTATTTAATTCAGGAAGAATGGCAAAGATGAGCTGCCTTATCCCTGATCTTATCTCCTACACTGAAAATTAATTAGACTGGGAATAAAGCAGACTTTTAAATTTTGCTATAAGATTTGTTCTTCTGAAGCCTTATCTGAGGGATAGGACATGGTTATCTAGTTGGAGTTTTAAAGTCTTCAGTATATAGAAATAAATGAGGGAGATATGTTGATAATGATATAATTAAACAGATTAGATATTATCAATAGTAAATGTCTGATATGTCAGTAGAGCAAGTATTTAAAGTCCTGAAAAATCAAGATAATCCCCTGGGGTTAATTAAAAGTTGATTATTCAATCAATGATTATTGGAAGCCGATTCTAAACTGTATGTATAGGAAGACAAGTAAGAGAAGAGTTATTTTTACCTTATTGTTTCATAAGCACTTGGATTTTTTTCTCTTTTTTAAATGAAATCCAGTTTAACCTCAAACAGTTTTCTCTTGTCTGGTAGCCATGTTTTGTCATGATTTTATGATGTTCTCTAGATCTGACTTCAGTGATAAATAAAAACATTTAAATTGATGGGACAGAATACATTTTCAAATACTCCAGAATATCTTTATCACCTACTTATTTGTCTGCCTACCATTTACCCACTAATGTTACCATTATTGTGTATCCCTCTAACTTGAAACAGTTTGCAATTAAAGATATTACTATTGCTTATAATTCACTTATTTTTACTTTTCTTTCTCCCTCAAATTTCACATGATTGATAATCACTTTAATTGGTTAACTCCATGAGTCATTTTATTTCAAAGCCCCCCCCCCCCCCCCCCGTAAGCCCCATGCTAATGCATTTTACCTTTGTGGAGATTGCATGTGGTCTGCAATTTAGAAAGAAAACTTAACATCGGTTATTAAATGATATTATGCCATCCTCAATGCTTTTGTGAAAACGTGCTTAGCCACATCCAAAATGGATATGAAATATTCAACTTTAGTATTCTCATGATATTAAAATAACGCTTCTTAGTACAGAATTCTGAACAATTATGAAATACCCTAATTTGCTAATGTATTTTCTCTTTCAAGTCATTGGTCTATTTCTATTGTAATGAAACAGTTTGTTAAAAATACCCTCCTTCCCCCACTGTGCATTAATACAGTTTGTTTGATGAATGGTGACTTCTTTAAGCAGAATGTATTTCCTTCTTGCTAGGAAAATCAAAAGGTTAAACTTATAGGCTGCGGTGGAGAAGAGGAATTATCTAGCAGTTAACTTTCACTTGTCTCTTCCTGTTTGGCATCCTCTCAGTCCCATACCTCATTTAAAAGTCTCAATATCTTAGGTTATTTACATGAATGTGGATGTGTGATGGGAGAAGTGAAGTTGTCCTAAGAAGTGTCTTTTACTGATTGTGGGTCCAGAATATATTTTAACCACTGAGCAGAAATGCATGCAGGGAGCTTTGACTAAGAAGGGAAGTAAATACTAATAGTACAGATCAATCACTGTTTTGTTTCAAGGAGGATAATTCATCAGCTAAAAGGGAATGGGGAAGTGGGTGGTAAGGTGAGAATTTGAAGAGCTGGGATAAAGTCTGACATAGGTATATGCATACAATGGGAGAAGGAGATACCCAACAAAAGGATTACAGGCCAGCTTATTTCCTCAGCAGTGTCTATTTGTAAGTATTTGATGAATTAATTGGATGAAGGAAGTGTCAAAGATAACCAAATCCAGACTCTAGTTAATGTGATAAGGACAGATTTTAATCAGTAATATACTATATTGGGAAGAGTGTATTACTGTACTCAAAAGGATAAAGAGCCCAGTGTGAACTAAACTCAACATTGATCTGCATAGAGGTAACTGGGAGTTTTAAAGGGAGAATGAGGAATAAGAGAGAGAGTAGGGAGGGGAGTGAATGGGGAGCTCCATAGAGGCAAGGAAGTGAAAAATTGCAAACACCCAGAAAGAGGGAGGGTGGTCCCTATTTGTTAACTGGTTCTTATCAAAGTTAGGCTCCCACCCTCCTACAGGGACTAAGAGACAGGGGTCCTATCTTCAGGTGATGGCTGGGACAAACAGTAAAGTCTTTTGGTAGGCCTAAGTTTGCTCAGGTGGGCACTTTAAGGACGATGAGAGACATCCTTGGGATGTGGCCTTGAGTTGTTCAAAATTGTGTTAGCCTTTTGTTCAAGTCGTTATAGGCCGAGGTGAAGCCTAATTGAGCAGAGGTCTCAGTGGATCCTGGCTAGAGTTTGGTCAAGGAGAGAATCTCAGAAGAAGATCTGTTAGTCACCCTGCAGGGTACATTCATATGAGTTACCACATTTTTATATTCAAAACATATCTAGGAGTTCTGAAAGAGGGAATTGAATTTTATAAAAGCAAAGTAGCATCTAATAAGTACAGGATTTCAAATTCAAATTCAGTTAATATTTGATTCTAAAACTTTACTCATTCCACTGACTGAAACGTGGTTCCTTTGAAGTAGCAAGGAATTGCTAAAGGGAGAAAGAAAGCACTAGGAGTAGCTCTAGTTTCAGGTTTTTACCATTCTTTCTGGCCATTTCTTTTGAATGGCTAAACTCTAGGTGAGGAACGACCAATTAGTAAACAAGTAAATCTTTTACTGGCCTAAAAGATTAATGAGCATGGAGAACCAACAGGATTTAGAGATATTGGGGTCTGGGTGGTTGCAAGGTGGGGCAGTTCAAGTTAATATAATTCATTAAGGGCTATATGACATTAATATTTAAATATCACCTATATTTTTAAAAGGCTTCTCTTATTGTGAAACACTATAATTATTAATAATTGAGTAAGTCATCAATTTGTGGTTGACTTATTGAATACTTTCATAATGAAAATACATGAGTTTAGGATGCTTTTAGAGGCAAAGAAGAGAAGAACACATTCAAAGTGGCTTAAAAATAAACATCTGTTAAAGCATGTCAGGAGCTATTTGGAGGTACGTTTGGATTTCATGTTTCTCCTCAGTTTTGGCTGTTTTTCCCTGACTTCCTAGAAGAAACATGGCTGCACCAGTTTTATATGTCACATTCTTAGCCAATGAACTCTGAAACTAGGAAAGAAAAATAAATACTTATTTGAGTAGCCTAATTTTACTAGTAAAGGAAAAACCCCCATGTGTCATTCAGCAGACTTCCCTCAATTCTCATTGGCTAGAATTGTTTTAAATGAACTCCCCTAGACCAATCAGTGGGAAGGAGAATGACATAACCATAGTTTCCCTTGACTAATCAACTCCTTTCTGTTGCCGAAGGGGAGATCTGAAGAATGAGGGAGGGGGCAGGAAGACGTTCAAGATGGCAGAGGAGTAAGACATGGAAATCACCTTCCTCCCCACAAATACATCAGAAATACATCTACATGTGGAACAACTCCTACAGAACACCTACTGAACGCTGGCAGACCTCAGACTTCCCAAAAGGCAAGAAACTCCCTCACATACCTGGGTAGGGTAAAAGAAAAAACAGAAACAAAAGAATAGGGACGAGACCTGCACCTCTGGGAGGGAGCTGTGTAGGAGGAAAAGTTTCCACACACTAGGAAGCCCCTTCACTGGCGGGGACAGGGGATGGTGGGGGGACAGGGTGGGGGCTTCAGAGCCACGGAGGAGAGCGCAGCAACAGGGGTGCAGAGGGCAAAGCAGAGAGATTCCCGCACAGAGGATCGGCGCCAACCAGCACTCACCAGCCCAAGAGTCTTGTCTGCTCACCCGCCGGGGCGGGCAGGGGCTGGGAGCTGAGGCTCGGGCTTTGGAGGTCGGATCCCAGGGAGAGGACTGGGGTTGGCGGCGTGAACACAGCCTGAAGGGGGCTAGTGCGCCATGGCTAGCCGGGAGGGAGTCCAGGAAAAAGTCTGGACCTGCCTAAAGGCAAGAGCCCATTGTCTCGGGACACATGAGGAGAGGGGATTCAGAGCACCGCCTAAACGACCTCCAGACATGGGCGCGAGCTGTGGCTATCAGCGCAGACACCAGAGATGGGCATGAGATGCTAAGGCTGCTGCTGCCGCCACCAAGAAGCCTGTGTGCGAGCACAGGTCACTCTCCACACCTCCCCTCCCAGGAGCCTGTGCAGCCCGCCACTGCCAGGGTCCCGTGATCCAGGAACAACTTCCCCAGGAGAACACACTGCGTGCCTCAGGCTGGTGCAACGTCACACTGGCCTCTACTGCTGCAGGCTCGCCCCGCATTCTGTACCCCTCCCTCCCCCCAGCCTGAGTGAGCCAGAGCCCCCTAATCAGCTGTTAATTTAACCCTGTCACTGCCTGGGCAGGGAACAGATGCCCTCAGGCAAGCTACATGCAGAGGGGTGCCAATACAAAGCTGAACCCCAGGAGCTGTGTGAACAAAGAAGAGAAAGGGAAATTTCTCCTAGCAGCCTGAGGAACAGTGGATTAAACCTCCAAAATCAACTTGATGTACCCTGCATCTGTGGAATACCTGTGGAATACAAGAAATCAACCCAAAATTGAGGCAGCGGACTTTGGGAGCAACTGTACACTTGGGGTTTGCTGTATGCAACTGACTGGTTTCTGGTTTTATGTTTATCTTAGTTTAGTATTTAGAGTTTATGATCATTAGTAGATTTGTTTATTGATTTGGTTGCTCTCTTCCTTTTTTTTTTTAAAATATATAGATATATACTTTTTTTCCTTTTTCTCTTTTTGTGAGTGTATATGTGTATGCTTCTTTGTGTGATTTTTGTCTCTGTAGCTTTGCTTTTACCATTTGTCCTAGGGTTCTGTCTGTCCTTTTTTTTTTTAGTATAGTTTTTAGCGCTTGTTATCATTGGTGGATTTGTTTTTTGGTCTGGTTGCTCTCTTCTTTCTTTTTTTTTTCTTTTTTAAATTTCTTTTTATTTTTTTATTTTTAATACTTTAAAAAAATTTTTATTTTAATAACTTTATTTCTTTTTATTTTATTTTTTTTTGTTCTTTCTTTCTTTTTTTCTCCCTCTTCTTCTAAGCTGTGTGGATAACAGGGTCTTGGTGCTCCAGCTGGGTGTCAGGCCTATGCCTCTGAAGTGGGAGAGCCAAGTTCAGGACATTGGTCCACCAGAGACCTCCGGCTCCACGTAATATCAAACAGTGAAAGCTCTCCCAGAGATCTCCCTCTCAACGGTAAGACCCCCCACTCCACTCAATGACCAGCAAGCTACAGTGCTGGACACCCTGTGCCAAACAACTAGCAAGACAGGAACACAAACCCACCCATAAACAGAGTGGCTGCCTAAAATCATAATAAGGTCACAGACACCCCAAAACACACCACCTGACGCGGTCCTGCCCACCAGAAAGACAAGATCCAGCCTTATCCACCAGAACACAGGCACTAGTCCCCTCCACCAGGAAGCCTACACAACCCACTGAACCAACCTTAGCCATTGGGGGCAAACACCAAAAACAATGGGAACTACGAACCTGCAGCCTGTGAAAAGGAGACCCCAAACACAGTGAGTTAAGCAAAGTGAGAAGATAGAGAAACACACAGCAGATGAAGGAGCAAAGTAAGAACCCACCAGACCAAACAAATGAAGAGGAAATAGGCAGTCTACCTGAAGAAGAATTCAGAGTAATGATAGTAAAGATGATCCAAAATCTTGGAACTAGAATGGAGAAAATACAAGAAATGTTTAAAAAGGACCTAGAAGAACTAAAGAGCAAACAAACAATGATGAACAACACAATAAATGAAATTTAAAAGTCTCTACAAGGAATCAATAGCAGAATAACTGAGGCAGAAAAACGGATAAGTGACCTGGAAGATAAAATAGTGAAAATAACTACTGTAGAACAGAATAAAGAAAAAAGAATGAAAAGAATTGAGGACAGTCTTAGAAACTTCTGGGACAACATTAAACACATGAACATTTGAATTATAGGGGTCCCAGAAGAAGAAGAGAAAAAGAAAGGGAATGAGAAAATATCTGAAGAGATTATAGTTGAAAACTTCCCTAATATGGGAAAGGAAATAGTCAGTCAAGTCCAGGAAGAACAGAGAGTCCCATACAGGATAAATCCAAGTAGAAACACGCCAAGACATATATTAATCAAACTATCAAAAATTAAATACAAAGAAAAAATATTAAAAGCAGCAAGGGAAAAACAACAAATCACATACAAAGGAATCCCCATAAGGTTAACAGGTGATCTTTCAGCAGAAACTCTGTAAGCCAGAAGGGAGGGCGGGACATATTTAAAGTGATGAAAGGGAAAAACATACAACCAAGATTACTCCACCCAGCAAGGATCTCATTCAGATTCGACAGAGAAAATAAAACCTTTACAGACAAGCAAATGCTAAGAGAATTCAGCACCACCAAACCAGCTTTACAACAAATGCTAAAGGAACTTCCCTAGGCAGGAAACACAAGAGAAGGAACACACCTACAGAAAAAACCCAAAGCAATAAAGAAAATGGTAATAGGAACATACATATCGATAATTACCTTAAATGTAAATGGATTAAATGCTCCAACGAACAGACATAGACTGTCTGAATGGGTTCAAAAACAAGACCCTTATATATGCTGTCTGCAAGAGACCACTTCAGACCTAGTGACACATACAGACTGAAAGTGAGGGGATGGCAAAAGATATTCCATACAAATGGAAATCAAAAGAAAGCTGGGGTAGCAATTCTCATATCAGACAAAAGAGACTTAAAGACTATTACAAGAGACAAAGAAGGACACTACATAATGATCAGGGATCAATCCAAGAAAAAGATATAACATATGTAAATATTTATGCACCCAACATAGGAGCACCTCAGTAGATTCGGAAAATGCTAACAGCCATAAAAGGGGATATCGACAGTAACACAATCATGGTAGGGACCTTAACACCCCACTTTCACCAAGGGACAGATCATCCAAAATGAAAATAAATAAGGAAACACAAGCTTTAAATGATACATTAAACAAAATGGACTTAATTGATATTTATACGACATTCCATCCCAAAACAACAGAATACACTTTCTTCTCAAGTGCTCATGGAACAACCTCTAGGATAGATCATATCTTGTGTCACAAATCAAGCCTTGGTAAATTTAAGAAAATTGAAATTGTATCAAGTACCTTTTCAGGCCAGAATGCTGTGAGACTACATATCAATTACAAGAAAAAATTTGTAAAAAAATACAAAAACATGGAGGCTAAACAATACACTACTTAATAACCAAGAGATCATTGAAGAAATCAAAGAGGAAATCAAAAAATACCTAGAAACAAATGACAATGAAAACACGATGATGCAAAACCTATGGGATGCAGCAAAAGCAGTTCTAAGAGGGAATTTTATAGCATTACAGCCCTACCTCAAGAAACAAGAAACAACTCAAATAAACAACCTAACCTTACACCTAAAGCAATTAGAGAAAGACGAAAAAAAAATCCCAAAGTTAGCAGAAGGAAAGAAATCATCAGATCAGAAATAAATGAAAAAGAAATGAAGGAAACGATAGCAAAGATCTATAAAACTAAAAGCTGGTTCTTGGAGAAGGTAAACAAAATTGATAAACCATTAGCCAGACTCATCAAGAAAAAAAGGGAGAAGACTCAAATCAATAGAATTAGAAATGAAAAAGGAGAAGTAACAACTGACACTGCAGAAATACAAAGGATCATGAGAGATTACTACAAGCAACTCTATGCCAATAAAATGGACAACCTGAAAGAAATGGACAAATTCTTAGGAAAGCAGAACCCTCCCAGACTGAACCAGGAAGAAAAAGAAAATATGAACAGACCAATCAAGCACTGAAATTGAGACTGTGATTAAAAATCTTCCAACAAACAAAAGCTCAGGACCAGATGGCTTCACAGGCGAATTCTATCAAACATTTAGAGAAGCGCTAACACCTATCCTTCTGAAACTCTTCCAAAATATAGCAGAGGGAGGAACACTCCCAAACTCATTCTATGAGGCCACCATCACCCTGATACCAAAACCAAAGATGTCACAAAGAAAGAAAATTACAGGCCAATATCACTGTTGAACATAGATGCAAACATCCTCAACAAAATACTAGCAAACAGAATCCAACAGCACATTAAAAGGATCATACACCATGATCAAGTGTGGTTTATCCTGGGAATGCAAGGATTCTTTAATATATGAAATCAATCAATTTGATACACCATATTAACAAGTTGAAGAAGAAAAACCATATGATCATCTCAACAGATGCAGAACAAGCTTTTGACAAAATTCAACACATATTTATGATAAAAACCCTCCAGAAAGTAGGCATAGAGGGAACTTACCTCAACATAATAAAGGCCATATATGACAAACCCACAGCCAACATCGTTCTCAATGGTGAAAAACTGAAAACATTTCCTCTAAGATCAGGAACAAGACAAGGGTGTCCACTCTCACCACTGTTATTCAACATAGTTTTAGAATTTTTAGCCACAGCAATCAGAGAAGAAAAAGAAATAAAAGGAATCCAAATCAGAAAAGAAAAAGTAAAGCTGTCACTCTTTGCAGATGACATGATACTACCCATAGAGAATCCTAAAGATGCTACCAGAAAACTACTAAAGCTAATCAATGAATTTCGTAAAGTAGCAGGATACAAAATGAATGCACAGAAATCTCTTGCATTCCTACATACTAATGATGAAAAATCTGAAAGAGAAATTAAGGAAACATTCCCGTTTACCATTGCAAGAAAAAGAATAAAATACCTAGGAATAAACCTACCTAAGGAGACAAAAGACCTGTATGCAGAAAACTATAAGACACTGATGAAAGAAATTAAAGATGATACAAACTGATGTAGAGATATACCATGTTCTTGGATTGGAAGAATCAGCATTGTGAAAATGACCGTACTACTCAAAGCAATCTACAGATTCAATGCAATCCCTGTCAAACTGCGAATGGCATTTTTCACAGAACTGGAGCAAAAAGATTCACAATTTGTATGGAAACACAAAAGACCCCTAACAGCCAAAGCAATCTTGAGAAAGAAAAATGGAGCTGGAGGAATCAGGCTCCCAGACTTCAGACTATACTACAAAGCTACAGTAATCAAGACAGTATGGTATTGGCACAAACAAAGAAATATAGATCATTGGAACAGGATAGAAAGCCCAGAGATAAACCCATGCACATATTGTCACTTTATTTTTGATAAAGGAGGAAAGCACATACAATGGAGAAAAGACAGCCTCGTCCATAAGTGGTGCTGGGAAAACTGGACAGCTACATGTAAAAGAATGAAATAGAACACTCCCTAACACCTTACACAAAAATAAACTCAAAATGGATTAAAGACCTAAATGTAAGGCCAGACACTATCAAACTCTTAGAGGAAAACATAGACAGAACACTCTATGACATAAATCACAGAAAGATCCTTTTTGACCTACCTCCTAGAGAAATAGATATAAAAACAAAAATAAACAAATGGGGACTAATGAAACAAAAGCTTTTGCACAGCAAAGGAAACCAGCAAAGGAAAGGTGAAAAGACAACCCTCAGAATGGGAGAAAATATTTGCAAATGAAGCAACTGGCAAGGGATTAATCTCCAAAATTTACCAGCAGCCCATGCATTTCAATATCAAAAAAACAAACAACCCAATCCAAAAATGGGCAGAAGAGCTAATAGACGTTTCTCCAAAGAAGATACGCAGATTGCCAACAAACACATGAAAGCATGCTCAACATCACTAATTATTAGAGAAATGCAAATCAAAACTACGGTGAGGTATCAACTCACACCAGTCAGAATTGCCATCATCAAAAATTCTACAAACAATAAATGCTGGAGAGGATGTGGAGAAAAGGGAACCCTCTTGCACTCTTGGTGGGAATGTAAACTGATACAGCCACTATGGAGAACAGTATGGAGGTTCCTTAAAAAACTATAAATAGAACTACCATACCACCCAGCAATCCCACTACTGGGCATATACTCTTAGAAAACCATAATTCAAAAAGAGTCATGGGGGCTTACCTTGTGGCACAGTGGTTGAGAATCTGCCTGCCAATGCAGGGCACATGGGTTCGAGCCCTGGTCTGGGAAGATCTCACATGCCGCGGAGCAACTAGGCCCGTGAGCCACAACTACTGAGCCTGCGCGTCTGGAGCCTGTGCTCCGCAACAGGAGAGGCCGCGATAGTGAGAGGCCCGCGCACCGCGATGAAGAGTGGCCCCCGCTTGCCACAACTAGAGAAAGCCCTCACACAGAAACGAAGACCCAACACAGCCAAAAATAAAAATAAATAAATAAATAAAAAGAGTCATGTACCACAATTTCATTGCAGCTCTATTTACAATAGCCAGGGCATGGAAGCCACCTAAGTGTCCATCGACAGATGAATGGTAATGAAGATGTGGCACATATATACAATGGAAGATTACTCAGCCATAAAAATAAATGAAATTGAGTTATTTGTAGCGAGGTGGATGGACCTAGAGACTGTCATACAGAGTGAAGTAAGTCAGAAAGAGAAAAATAAATACCATATGCTACCACATATGTATGGAATCAAAAAATAAAGGTTCCAAAGAACCTAGGGGCAGGACAGGAATAAAGATGCAGACCTAGAGAATAGACTTGAGGACACGGGGAGGGGGAAGGGTAAGCTGGGAGAAAGTGAGAGAGTGGCATGGACTTATATATACTACCAAATGTAAAATAGATAGCTAGTGGGCAGCAACAGCATAGCACAGGGAGATCAGCTTGGTGTTTTGTGACCACCTAGAAGGGTTGGGTATGGAGGGTGGGAGGGAGACATATGAGGGAGGAGATATGGGGATATATGTATATATATAGGTGATTCACTTTGTTATACAGCAAAAACTAACACACCATTGTAAAGCAATTATATTCCAATAAAGATGTTAAAAATTTAAAAAAATAAAAATAAATAAAATAGAAAAAAAAAAGAATGAGAGAAGGGACATAGAGTGTGGTATGTAGTCAGATGTGTCTGCCACAGGGATGTTGAAAGGGTCCTTTTGACAAAGAATGAGAATCAATATTTACTAAGCACTTATAGTGTACCATTTTTCTGTGCTTTGTATGCATGATCTAATTTAATTCTTCAAACTTCCTTATGAGGTTAATTCTTTTTTATAGAAGGGGATGTGCATAGATTTTGAAGAGTTTAAATGACTTGTCAAACTCACAAAGCTGCTCAGTGGCAAACCTGGGGTTGGAACCCAGTCTGGCTGGCAACAGAGTCATCTTTCCTTACCAGGTCCCCATGAAAGTGTTAATATTGTTCATCATTTTACTATTGTTAAGTTTAAGAATGGTGGGTAAGGATACTACTAACTTCCTTTGTGACCAGGCTACATCCTGGTTAATCTGCTAAGAAAACTATTATACTTGCTCTTATTTAATATCTGTATTTACACATCTTTTACTGTCATTTAAAAATTTTACAAATAAGGTAATTAAGAGATAGAATGATAAAGCAATTTACCTGCAGTCACATGCCTGTGAAGGGGCCAGAGGGGTATTTGAAGGAAGGCTTACTTTGAATTTGAAGACCTGAGTGCCTGCCACTATACAATGGTTAAAGTTTATACTTATATTATGTGAGGGGTAGGGTAATACATTTGGAATAAAACAAATTGCATAAACCTAGCTAGCCCCTCAGAAATTTATAGTATAAAAGAAACTATTTTTTTTAAGGAATATATATTTAATTCTCTTATGTTTTTCCAAACTAGACAGGAGAAGGGCATTATCAAGTTTAAGGAGGCCAAGGAAAGATATTCATTTGATTTCTGGAAGAGTTGGCTGAAAAATAGAAATGGGAACCAGGGTCTTCTTTATAGGGAGAAGTTGAAACTGTGAAAGAGGAATATTGATTTGAAATTGACTACTGAGACAGGTTAAATATTGAAATGTGTGTGATTATGTAGACTCACTAATCAGGGTACTAATCTAGTACATACCTAGAGTAAGATGTGAACTACATCAGTTCCTGACCTCTAGATGGTTTCTTCCTGAGATTACACAGTGAATTAAAAGGCAGGATAGAGATTGAGGTGCTTAGGGTATAAAACTGTGTGCCTGCTCTACAATTACTGTTTCTTAGATAGCCATTTTTTTCCCATACCAGGTACTCTCACCAACACTGCGTTTGTTCTGAATGGTCAAATATGTAAAGTTATATATATTTATGTGTGTAAGAGTGTATGTGTTTGTGTGTGTGTGTATACACACACATATACATATGTATATAAAAATTTTGGGAAACCATCTCATTATTCCATGCCACTTTAAAATGGTTGCTATATTTCTGTCATTACTTTCATTATTGCTGAAATTCACAAATATTTTAAATGATTTTTTCTTCACTTATTTTTTTTTTAACATCTTCATTGGAGTATAATTGTTTTACAATGGTGTGTTAGTTTCTGCTTTATAACAAAGTGAATCACTTATACATATACATATACCCCCATATCTCTTCCCTCTTGCGTCTCCCTCCCTCCCACCCTCCCTATCCCACCCCTCTAGGTGATCACAAAGCACAGAGCTGATCTCCCTGTGCTATGCGGCTGCTTCCCACTAGCTATCTGTTTTACATTTGGTAGTGTGTATATGTCCATGCCACTCTCTCACTTTGTCCCAGCTTACCCTTCCCCCTCCCCGTATCCTCAAGTCCATTCTCTAGTAGGTCTGTGTCTTTATTCCCATCTTGCCCCTAGGTTCTTCATGACCATTTTTTTTGTTTGTTTTTTAGATTCCATATATATGTGTTAGCATACGGTATTTGTTTTTCTCTTTCTGACTTACTTCACTCTGTATGACAGTCCCTAGGTCCATCCACCTCACTACAAATAACTCAGTTTCGTTTCTTTTTATGACTGAGTAATATTCCATTGTAGATATGTGCCACATCTTCTTTATCCATTCATCTGTTGATGGACACTTAGGTTGCTTCCATGTCCTGGCTATTGTAAATAGAGCTGCAGTGAACATTGTGGTACATGACTCTTTTTGAATTACGGTTTTCTCAAGGTATATGCCCAGTAGTGGGATTGCTGGGTCCTATGGTAGTTCTATTTTTAGTTTTTTAAGGAACCTCCATACTGTTCTCTATAGTGGCTGTATCAGTTTACATTCCCACCAAGAGTGCAAGAGGGTTCCCTTTTCTCCACATCCTCTCCAGCATTTATTGTTTGTAGATTTTTTTGATGATGGCCATTCTGACCGGTGTGAGAGGATATCTCATTGTAGTTTTGATTTGCATTTCCTCAAAGAAGAAAATGTACTCCATGATAAAACATTGGAGTTATTATTCACACTTTGTGTAACTGAAGACTAATTAGCCAGTGTTTAATTTCTGAAGACTACAAAACAATATCTGTTGTCTTTCTGTTTCACAAAATGAACAGCTAAAGAGCTCCCTCACCTTAGTTTTTTAAAACAAACTCCCAGCATACAAGTATTCATAATTTATGATGTTTTTCATCAAAACATATTCCGTGAATATAGATAAAATCGGCATTTGGAGCTGTGGTTCCAGCTTAGGGACTGTAATTGAAATGCAGGCACAGGCTTGAATCCTTCATTTCCATTTTCCCCAATTTGTAATTGAGGAGAGGAAGGCTGCCAAGTTTCTGACAGTGTTATACCCTCCTTTACATAGCATTGCACAACTGAGTTAAAACATTTCATGTTCCACAGCTGCTGAAAAAATTGCCTAACCTACTTGTAATATCACAATAAGAATCGGATCATGAAATTGTAGATATAGATTCTCTTGTATCTCAGTGGTTGATTGCCATGTCCCTTTTGAGGATTACTAAGTAGATAATCTGCTTCTATTTCTGATGACAGAGAACAAATTCATTGGTGTAAAAAGCTTTTGTGAGATATGTTGATAACGTTTTTCATATAAAGCATATCCATATTTGCAAGTATTCAAGACAACTGAGCTCCCTTATTTACAGTAAAGTCATAGTGTTCAAATTAGATAGTTTCTCTTATCTTTATCATTGACTGGTTTGCAGTTTTATGGAAATAAGTAATTTGAGAGGAGCTTTCCTTTTTCTATAAATGGCACTGAATGGTCTCATTTTTAAAGATCTCTTTGATATTCTTTTACTCCTTATGGTTCGGTTTGACACCAGTCAAAATTGTTTCTAGAGTGTTCAGAATTCACATCACGTGGCTGGTTGTTGAAGCATTCTGGCCGAATGGTTGGGTACTAAATGGATTCATGCCAGCACATGGCAGTTCCAGGCACTGAGGCCAGTGGCTGCTTAGTGCTGGGGGGAAACTCTTTCCCCTGCAGAAGTTAGTAGTGGTTTCCTGCGAATAAATTTGGATCCTGTGACCCAAATGGTGTTTTCAAGGAATAACTCAACATCTGTGTTTTATTTCCATCTCTGTTCCACACTCAGTGAAGCCCAGATCTCTACTTATAACTAAATATCTACATATCTTTACATCCCCTTTAGCTTCAAAGCAAAATCTTTGATAATTTTATTTTCACAAATTACTATTTTGGCTTGTGGGCGTGCAAACACTTTGAGCCTTTAAGATATGCTTCCATACCAGAGGCTGTGTGATGGTTAAGAGCACAGAGTCTGAAACCTGGCAGATTTGAATTCAAGTCCTGCTCATCCCCTTGTTTGTTGAGCTAATGCTCATCTAGATCTTCAACAAGGGATTCACCTCTCTATTCTTTAATATTCTCATCTGTAAAATGGGAATAATAGTGCTGCTCATATAGTAACTCTTCCATTAATATTAGCTATCATCATTAATATTGCTATAGAGCCAAGTTTAATTACATACTTTTGATATGTAATTAATTTTATTTGATATGTTTTGATTTTATTAACCAAGCTTCTTTAAAAGGTTTCCAAAAGGAATTTAGCTCTATGAAAAACAATGCTCTGGTAAGATGTCAGAGTGTTCATTTTTGAGGCAGGTATTACTTTTGGAAAGCTACATTATCACCTTGCCACTGATTACATTCTGTTTAGTTTTCCCACAGTTTGCTAAGAGCAGATGGCAGTTGGAAAGTTTGGCATTTTGGGTTTTAATGGTATCTAAGATTTGTGTTCTTCTTTGTTAGTGCAGGGCTTCACAGCTGAGGCAGAATGAATAATTAAGAGTTTATTACTTGACCAACACAGAACTGTCTGAATCCTGAATCCAGTGCAAAGTTGGGTCTCCCTCTCAGGGCTGTCCTCCACTCTCAAGGACTTCCCCCCCATCCCCCAGCTCCACTCAGATTCCTGTCTGGGTTTAGGTGTAAGCTTATGTCCTTGTTTTTTTCTCTACTCATCTCCATTCTTAACTCAAGTGAAGCTCTTGTTTCCAGCTGGACTTTGAGCAGTGTCTGTACTATTGGCATTCCACATGGTCTGTATGTTTGATGCACAGTGGTTCCCACACTACTGAATAAGCCTTCGCCTCCTCTCCCACTGGCTCTGGTTAAGCTCAGAGGATCAACAGTTCCTTTCTCATGAGCTGGCTAGTTATGTTCCTGACCTATAGCTTATGCTACTGGGTTTCCTGGTTTAAGCTTTAGTGATCTTCCCTCAACCAAGGTGGTTCAGTGACAGTTTATTCTCCTCTAATATCTGCATCATGATTAAGGAATTGTAGAAACACATGTTAAAGCATTTCCACATTGCAGTAGTCAGTGAAGACTTGGGGGAGGCGTACAACTTGGGCCCTCTGTGGTCAACTAGACTTCTCTGTCTGTGTTCCCTGCTAGAGTCAGTCATTCTGGTGCTCCTTCCAGGCTTACTGATATGCTCTCAAATCTGTCAGTGGTGGTGGGAGTAGAGATTATGATGGTAGGGATGATAAGGATGATAGGGTGAGCTGCCCAATTGCCTTCTGGGTCCTGCCAAGAATTACATCATAAGGAAGGAAAAGGGAATCCTCTAAGAGATTCTTGAGACTCTCTGGTTTTTATCCTTTCCAACAACTGGTTGCATTCTTGCCTTTTTAGGGAATGAGAAACTATTCTTATAACAGATTCATTCTTTTTCTTCCCCCTAGGGATCATTTCTTATAAAGTCTTTGCTCTGAGTCATTAGTTATTGATATTTAAAGGGATACTTTTATGAAAACTCTCCTTTTTTTCAAGGAGACTGAATTTTGACTCTAAAATTTTAGCATTCAAGGCCATCCATTTTGCCATGGTCTAGTTAAAAGTAGTGTTTGAAAATCAAAGCTGATCATGACTTTTTGATTCTCAACTCTTGCTGTCCAGGCAAGCGTTGGATAACTCCCTCAACTCACTGTTTGAAAAGTGACAGGCAGCAAGCAGGGTTTAGAGATCTGAAAGGTGATAAAGACTAAATATGTAGACATGTAAGAAAGAAATAATGGAAATACATACGAGGAGAGAAAACTGAGTAAATAGTGATTACTCTGTTTACAAAAATTAGAAGGATTGATTTGATCCCCCACTTGAAATTCCAGAATAATTCTTAGAGGTAGCTTTTTAGACCCTTCGCAAGCTGGCATTTCTAAATTCTCTCCACTTACCTCAGTTTATCATATAAAATGAAGCTCAAACCCTGCTTCATTTTTGAAACCTTTCTCTCTTTTTCCCCAGCTTTACTGAGATATTTTGACATACACTATTATTTGAAACCTTTCTTAATTGCCCCAAACCACCTTTCTTTGTCTGGTATAAACCACTAGAATTTGGATTAGTACTGCTCATTTTGACATGTAATCTCATACAGTCCTGGGTTATTTTAAATGTTTTAATTTCATTAATCTTGTCTTTTAAATGAGATTCTAGTTTAAAGACAAAAGTTTTATGTTATGTGGTGCTCATAGTGGATGCTCAAAAATAATTATCGAAAAAAAAATAAATGATGCTATTTATATTTAGAGTAGAAGCAGAATTCAAAACTGTAACAAAAAATTTGAGTTAAAAAAATAGATAAATATCTGACTGTGGGAGCTATTATAAATAAGCAAATTATAATTATAAAAGTTATAGAATATTTACTCTTTTAAAATCCTTAAAGATGAACATATACTTTTATGTGATTACAACAGTTTTGGTGGAAATATAAATTAAATAATCAAATTTGCCTCTAAGTTATTTGACAATATATACTTAAAAATTAGTTAATCTTGTGTGCTTTTCCTTCTTTATTTGCATTAACTCAGTAGTTCATTGGCAACTTAATAATGGATATTTACATTTCACCTTGTTAGTAATCTTTCTTATAAATTTTCAGAGAAGATAGCAAGTACATGTAATAGTCAAAAACCCAGAAGCTGATCTTTGCATATATAGTTTAGTTAGTTACATGCATGTCCAGCCTACCTAAATAAGTTCAGTTTTTTTTCCTAGCTCTGAATGCTCTGTAGTAAAATCAATTTCAGTTATAAAAAATATGGAATGACTTTTCAAATAGCACTATCCAGAAAAATGTTAACAGTCTATAATTTGTGTATTTTGATATAATCGCAAAATTCAGCATCATTTCTTTTAAATAGCTCATGTATGTTCATGTAATATTATAAAGTATTAATACTTTCTGAGTAATCTATTGTTGATTAATTTTAATGTTTCACCTGATGAAACAAAGGTTACAACTCATCATTTGTCAGTTTAATTTTAACAGAGAAAAGGTCAGAAAGTCAGAAGTGATTTGTACATGAATATATGCCTTACAATAATTAAATAACCAAAATAGCAATAACAGAAGCATGTGAGTTAAAATAGAAGTCAACCATCATAAAAGTATTTATAATTTAAAATAAAATATTCCTAAATATTTAATTTACTTTAGAATGGATTAAGATTTTTGTCTGCAAATGTGAAAATTTATTTGTGGTCATGCTGTGAAAGATATGCATGTTCAATAGTACTCTTAAAAATCTAAATAAGTGTATGGAAGACAGGAAAGATAATGATATAAAAATCTAAAGTAGCTATGTTGCTCCCTTTGAAGTTACATTTAATTCAAAGTTTCCTGGGTAAGGGGAAAAAACGGAAGATGGGATATATAATTTTTATTATCAAATGTGGAAACAATACTATTAATCAAAAAGATTAAAATTAATTTATTATGTGGCTCTTCAAGTCAGATAATTTTAAACAGCTTAATAGATGATGGCTTTCTTACTAGTGTTAGAAAAGATCAGAAATTTTTTTAATAGTACCATTTCTTATAGCCATCCTTGGAAAGAGCCTAGTGCATAACATATTGTTATTACTCTATAATATCATTTACATATATACATATATAAATATACATCAAAAAGATAAGTATTGTTTAGTGTTTATGATTTAGTTTATGTCTTTTACATAGTTCAATATTTTACATTAAAGCAAGGTGTTAAAACATAATTCTAAGTGATGAATAAAAAAGAAAAATTCACAAATGTATCCTTGAGCATTTGGACTTCTGTTTCATTCACTCATTCCCATTCCTATTTGTCAAATTCTTGCTTTGTGCAGCCATTGAACTCTATGGGTAATAGAAAGATATATAAGCCCGGGATCTTTTTCTCAAAGGATTTACCATCTAGCATCAGCAATAATACACTTATTCCCAAAGCAATAATACAAAGAATATGTGATATTTCCATATAAGTGACAAAATGTGATATCAGCCTGTGAATGCAATTTGATTATATGGGTGTGCACGAAGTGCTGAGAATTCGATTGAAACAACACAGTGAAAATGAGTTTCTGACTCAGGATGAGCTAGAAAATCAACCAGTTTTGTTCTGCCACCTACTACAACATATCAATTCCTTTATGATACCATGACTGGTGGGGTCAGACACCTTGCTTTTCCTCATACATTTCTCCCCTGGAGCAAAGAAGATGGTTAGGTTTTGTGATTTCCAGAGAATTTCTGTAAAAAAAACCGAGGAACTTGAAATGTTTCTTTTTTTTTTTTTTAACATCTTTATTGGAGTATAATTGCTTTACAATGGTGTGTTAGTTTCTGCTTTATAACAAAGTGAATCAGTTATACATATACATATGTTCCCATATCTCTTCCCTCTTGCATCTCCCTCCCTCTTGCATCTCCCTCCCTCCTGCCCTCCCTATCCCACACCTCTAGGTGGTCACAAAGCACAGAGCTGATCTCCCTGTGCTATGCGGTTGCTTCCCACTAGCTATCTATTTTACGTTTGGTAGTGTATATATGTCCATGCCACTCTCTCTCTTTGTCACATCTTACCCTTACCCCTCTCCATATCAACCTAGTGGCACAACGACAGGAATAAAGACACAGACCTACTAGAGAATGGACTTGAAATGTTTCTTTTTAAGAGAAGGACTTGCAAATTCATTTAATCAACATCCTGATTTTACAAATGAAAAGAAAAAAATCCCTTAAAGGGATAAGTGACTTGTCAGTTTTTCACAGCTAGCAAGTAGCTTGGCTTGATCTAAATCAACATTTTGACTTAAGTAGAAAAATCTCAAATAGTTCATATTAGGGGAAGAAAGTTTTGTGTTAGGTCAGAATTTCATGTGCTTTGATAAATTATTTTAAATGCACCACATTATTCTTTCCAATATTTTATCCAAATATCCATTATAGTCTTTCATTCCAAAGGGAAAGGATTTAAAAATTTACAAGTGGAAGTGCATTAATATGATTTATCTCTCCAGGAGTGACAATACCTTTATATCAGGAAGTACATTTCCAAGATACTGAGTGTGCCACTGTTTCCGTAATAGTTTTTGATTAATTGAAGGAATTCAATTTCTATCTTTTTAAATACTGAAATCACTGTTATTAAAGATGAGTCTTCACTGCATCTGAAGTAAATGTGTGAATTTTACTTGGAATCAAACTAGTATATTTTATTCTCCAGAAATTTGTTCTACAATGTGAATGTTTATTTTCCCACAAAGTGGGGACATTTTAAAAGCAGAAATAACAGAAATGCTACAACACTTCCAGGGCAAAGAATGCAGTGTTGATAAGACGGAACTAATGAACTGGGTATATTGGAGGTATGAGCTGTTGTTAATCAGAGTGGAAGAGTGGGTCCAGGGGAGCTGAATTGCAAAGTATATCCACAGGTATAGGCAAAGTCTTGGCCAAAGAGTGTTGAGCAAGTTGATAATGACTTATGGCAAATTATGTGAAGATAAAGTTAAGTTCAAGGACAGTCAATATTTTTTATTAATTTGTGGATGATAACAGAAGATAGGTAGAAAGGTTAAAGCCCAGAAATCAGTTTGATGAGAGTACTGAGAACTTGGAAAGTGTTGGTGTAACATTGGACTTATCCCAGAAGCATGGTGAGGGTGGGGAAGAGAGGGACTAACATGATACTTGGAAGTAAGCAAGGTTCAGACTGATTACTTTCTAACAATGTGTTAAAGGCAAATAGAAGAATAGTTATCTGAACATGGCTAGGGTTTGTTTGAGAAAAGGAGGAGGTGAGAGAAGAAGGTGTAAAAGCATTTTAAAATGTGAGATTAAATGCTCAGAATGGAAAATTCTCTTGAAATCTCAGGAAATCCAAGATCAAGGTGCCATCAGATTCAGTGTCTAATGAGAGCTTGCTTCCTGGATCATAGACAGTTGTCTTCTTGCTGTGTCCTCATTGTTAGAAGGGGCTAGGAAGCTCACGGAATCCTCTTTTATAAGAGCACTAATCCCCTTAATGAAGGCTCCACCCTCATGGTCTAATCACTCCCCAAAGGCCTCACCTCCTAATATTATCACATCTGGGGTTAGGATTTCAACACATGAATTTAAGGGGTGGGGCACAAACATTCATTCTATAGCAATGTTTAACCATGACAACTTTATTTTCTTAATGAGTTCTAATTTTTAATTGACCACAGGCAATCTGGGGCAAGTATTAGTTTACATTTCCCATTGCTAGATAAAGGGAGTTCAATTATGTATTTACTTATTTTAAGACATCTTTGGAGAATCAACTGTTTACCAGTTATTTTGATAAGCACTATGACATAAGTCAGGCTCATAGAGGTGAATAAAACTTTGTCTTGTCCCTCAAGGAACTTTAAGTCTTCTCTGGAGAAAACACTTAAGCAGACTGTTCCAATAAAATAGTCTAATTATATAGCCAAATTGTCATATATGGAAATAATTTGTAAACATGAAATAATACCGAAACATGATTTCATCAGAGTATTTGACTTAGCCTGCTGTCAATTTTTAAATTATTTCTTCAGTTGTGGATATGAGAACACAGATTTATCTCAAGTTTGCTTTATCACGAAGGAAGAACTATGAATAAAAATACTTTCTCCAGTTTAACACATACAGTGAGTTCACATTACAGATGTGTCAAATGTGTCACATTACAAATGGACACATTGTTTGAGCCCTCTACACTTCCTTTTAAGTAATCAGAAAAGAAATCTTGTGTTATATACATTACTTCTCTAGTTATTTCAATAATTTTTAATACATTAAAATGAGTTCTAAATATGTAATACATAATTTCCTTATGATGGCCTTTTCTCTGAATTGTATTTATTTCTTAAGTTTTTAGAGTGAACAAGGTCTTTGCTAAAATATTTCTTATGCTCATTGGCTTGTTGATTGCTTTACAATTTTGCCATTTTCGCATGCACTGAATTTGTTGTTCTGGATCTCATTAGAAATGATGCAAGTCTCCCAATTCCAATCATCTTGTTATTGAACAAATAACTTTAAAATCATAATTCAATTCAAAAATGTATGTTGTATGAAACATATTTACTTATCAGATTCTTTCATGAGGCCTGACCAGCTCTTTTGAGTGAAAACCAAGCACAGTGACTCACTTTTCCCAAACAGACCTTCAATCTAAATGATTTTGAGTCATATTTGAGGTCACTTTGTTGTTGCCATTGTACTTAATCTTCCCAGCATCTCATCATTATTGCCAGAAAACTTTGGTGTGCAGCCTGCATGTAATCAGGGAGAGACAACTGCAGCATAGACTACCTTAACTGAATTAAAATGAGACGGTGCAATGCAATATGCAGACCTATGCCAGACGAGCATCCTCAGCTTTACACAGAATGCCCGAATAGTGTTCTATATTTTGCAATACAAACACATAACATATATATGACATATCTATACTAATCCTATTATATATGTTAGTGTTTTTGTATAAGTCTACCTGATTGTACTTAATATTCTATTGGAGTTTAGGGAAACAAAACAGTGTGTGTGTGTGTGTTTGTGTGTGTGATGTTTAATATTATAATAAAATTTTTAATATTATGTAGTCTATCATCAGAGGAACATAATCCATATTTTTCATACAAATGAGAGTTTAAAATTAGTTTTAGTAAGCATGAAACGAATTTCTGAGTGTATTCATTTGAATGAAAATATAGTTGTTTTTTGGTTATTTTGACGTGTAGATTTAGAACTACAGTGAAATAAGTAAAATGTAGCTTCTGTGTAAAGGTTATTTCATAATCCACAAATCCATACCCTTTGATTTTAAAAAACATAATTTTTCATTAACAAAGATGTGCTTTTACAGAAGTATTTCCAGTTTTCATTTTTATTCTGTTTGACTTCCTACATTGCCCAAACTTTAATGGTTATATTTTTCAGATGAAATTGTGATGGTGATCAAGGTGTACTTTGACTTAATCACAAGCATTTAATGCAATTCAGAGAACAATAGATTCTTTCTGATGTAAAATTCTTAGTTGTCATGTTGCTAGTGTGCTGTTTGTGACCAGAATGCAAAGTAGTTTTAATCCATACATCCTTTTTTCTGTGCTGGGATACCTGCCAAATCTATGTCTGTGATTAACTTTTGAAGTTGTCAGCCCAAAACAAATGTAGGGGCAGGAGAACTTAGGACAGTGGATTTGTGTTTTATGCATGTTTAACAATAGTGCTAGTTTGCAGAATTAGAAAACAAATAATTATCTTCCTAGATTAAAACTTTGCTATTTTAAACTATCCTATGTTTTAATTGAAATCTTCAATAAATTTCATGTAAAACTGATGGTATTTTTTAAAAATCTGTTAGAAGTTGTGTTACATAATTATTCATGGCATTACAATATCTAAATTTCCCCAGTTTTTAGCAGGAGGTAAAAATCAGCAACATTCAAGAGCACTTGTTAACTGATTTGCCTTAATTCTTTGGATGATTAGTTACTATTCTAGCCAAATGTGACTTAGTGAAAAAACAACCCTCGGCTTGCAAACAGAATTAAAATCAAGCATTGACTTCATTTTTCTGGGCTTCCATATCTTCATCTATGTAAATGTACTATACCTTGGTTATGTGCTTCGGGGTATTCATATGAATAAGGCTGAGTAGGAATGGAAGGTAAGAAAATTTGCGTTTAGTGAGCACCACCAACTCTGTCCTACAACCGCCAGTTATGTTAGATGCTTTGAATCTAGTAGCAAATCTGTGAGGGATGTTCATTTTATATAAATCACTGATTAAAAAACTAAGTCTCAGAGAAGATGAATCACTTTGACCAGAATTGTCCAATTGATGAGTGAAGAATCTGGAATTCAGAAATCATGATGTCTACTTTCAGAATTCTTATGCATATGACTGCAGACTCTATGCACCTATGGCTACAACTTAAACTCCCATTTCCTACCACTCTCATGATGATGGAGGGGAGGGAGTGAGTGATTTTGAATACATGGGGAAAAGTCCATGAAAATATAATCAAGTGCATTTACTATCCCAGACACTGTGAAAAGCATTAGAGTACATTATCTCACTTGAGCCTAAGCATAACCTTATAAGGTAAATACTATTATTAAGCCATGTTACAGATGATGAAAGCAATGCTCAGAAACTTTGTGTGACTTTTCTAGATTTCAAGACAAGGTGGCCTAACTTCAAAGAGAATATCTTTGACCACTACTACGTTAATATCCTATTGCTGCTGTAACAAATTACCACAAAATAAGTGACGTAAACAATACAAATTTATTATCTCACTGTTCTAGAGGTCAGGAGTCTCACTGGGCTAAAATCAGGATGTCGTCAGGGCTGTGTTCTTTCTTGAGGCTGTAACTGAGAATCATTGTCCTTTCCTTTTCCGGCTCCTGAAGGTTATCTGTAATTCCTTGGCTCATGACCCCTTCCTCCATTCTCAAAGCCAGCAGTGTAGAATCTTTGAATCTCTCTCTCTCTCTCTGTCTCTGTCTCTTCTATCACATCTCCTTCTGAATCACTTGCCTTGCTTTTCCTTTATAAGGGCCCTTGCCATTATAATGAGCCCACTTAGTACTCTCCCTATGTCAAGCTTCTTAATCATTTCCGCAAAGTCTCTTTTGCCATGTAAGGGAATATTCCAAGGTTCTGGACATTTTCACAGGAGGTCATTCTTTCTATCACAAGTCTACCTCTGACTGCTGGCAATGCATTTTCTTTTAGCATGTGTGGTGTTGAGGGAGATGAGTTAGAGAATGTACTACTCTCCTCTGTGAAAAGCTTAAAAGGGATGGTTCATTATTAATTGATTAGTCAGACAAATGGTAGCACATTTAAATTCAGCAGCTAACATGGTTTAAAAGTTAAATAATGCAGAAATAAATTAATGTAGTGGACTTTGAGAGTTGTATAAATTGTATGACAAGGAACTCATCACAATATTTTTAATTGATGTTAATACATTTATGAATTTAGCAGTCTAAAAAGATAATGACAAGGATTAAGGTGAATACAGAAAGTTTTTTTTCATTTTCAATGTTTCATTTTCTGTGGAATGAAAAAAACCTACATTAAGAAATATTTTAATTGCGTAGCACTTTATTCTTTGTAAACATTTTTTTCAATCTCTATTCCCATTTGATTCCCCGTTAATCTTGGAGGTAATAGAACTGATGTTTTCAAAACTGCTTTATAAATATGTTACCTCTTTTAAGGCCTGGTAACTACCATGTATCATTGGTTTTACTATTTATTTATTCTGCCATTTCTAATTTTGAATTTGTCATTTTATATTGAGTTGTTTTATAACCTGCTGAAATAATATTTAGAGATTAGAAAGTGTATTAATCCTAATAAACAAAATGTCATCCACAAGATGTGGAAAGTTTTAGTAAATTCCCCAGAGTCACACAACTAATTGGTAATAGAGCCTGGCCTGCTTCCTTGTTCACTGGACACCCACTCTAAAGTGATTACGTCTGGGTCACTACCTCCCAAATCTAAGACAGAAATTAATGAGCCCTTGGCCTTTTGATTTTACTACCTATGCAGGTTTATTTGTGTCATATGTAATTGGCAATAAATAGTCTTCCATTGGTGTGATCTCGATCATCTTGATTTTGGCTGAGGAAATATATATCCTATAAAACTCTTGTTAAAGTAGGTCTTCAATATGCAAGCAGGCAGGGGTGGTCATTGTAATTGGCAAGCAAACTAGAGCCATATTTAACGTTCTGAAATAAGCCTTTGATAAGTTAAATGAACACTTTTACCTTAATATTTATGAACATTTGTAAATATTCTGTCTCCCTCCCTCCATCTCTCTCTTTCTCTTACACAAGCACTCACATGCCCACACAATTTCACTATCTTTATTTGTAAAAGAACAAGCTGAATGTGGTCATATATTCTTTCTATGGTTCAGGTAGATTTTTACAGAGATTAACATAGAGGATGCTTTATAGTAGAGGAACACCAATGCAAATGTGGTTTGATAGATTTAAATATTGATTAGATATCTAAAATTAGCAAAGATTGTCCCTCACTGTCTTTGATGTGATATCAGTGTGATAGTGAACATACTAAGTTAGAAAAAATGCCTATCTGCTTTGACCATTTTAAATTAATTTCTTAAGAAAAATCAGTTCTGTTCTGAATAACTCCATAGATCATTTTCCTGAGGAAGTGATTTCCACATAGTGGCGGCACGCTATAGCCAGTGATTATAGAAAAGGAAATAAAGCTATGACAGTTAAAATATTTTTATTTATTATTTGGTAAAGAAATTAAATTACAAGTTATGTTTACTTAAGCATAATATATAGCTATTTTAAAATTTTAAAGTTTTCCATGAGATTTTCCTTGTCATGTGGACTTATCAGTCTTTATGATTCCTTTTTCCAAAAAAACCACTGGCATTAGTCTATAAATTACAGGGTGGCTATACATTAACATCAAAAAATGTTATTGTAATTGCCTAACACCATCAACAAATCATTCTAATGTCTACTTTAGCTCAGTTTGAAAAGAATAATATGTGTTGACTACAGCAAATCAAAATAAACCTCTGTGTTTCCCATCTTCATTTTGCCTTAGTTCTAAAATATGGATTAGCTCTTACTGCTTTTTTAAAGGAAAATAATTACAGTGCATTATGAATCTATAACAAACTCATTTCGCTGAAGTGTTCAAGTACTAATTTATTCAAACAATAGACTAGTCAGAGACACAATTACTACCTTTTGTCGTAAGGTAAATTAATGGTTATCGGTAACTAGGAGCAAACTCATCAGTACTTTTGTGTGACTTGAATCTCTTTTTCATAAAATGTATTTAGAAATTTATGCACATACCTTGGCAAAATGCTGTTTGGTTTTGTTTCTGGTAGTAACTCTAATTCCTGAGGGCACATGGTTTCTTGTTTTTACACAAAATTCATAATGTTACCACATTGTGTTCAGGTATGTGGAGTGATAAAGTGTTGACTGTTACTGAGATTATGGTGTCAGAAAAAATGTTTATATCTTTCTGCATTTATCATATTTATAGGTTCTATATTAGACTACATGTTCAATAAGAGACTACAGATAAGCATTAATTTGCTAATTTCCAGCCTAAGACTAATTGTTAAAGTTCTGTGTTTACCATAAATAAAAGCAAAATTCAGACTTTGTCAACTGAATATTCAAACCTAAAAGTGGGTTGGGTGGAGAATAATAACTTTGGGTTGAATGGACTGGTTCATTTTGACATACAGTTTCTTTATAGACCATATATTTAAAGTTGATATTTTATGCTTACTCTATTAAAATTGGAAACCACAGAGTAGAATGATTCAATTTTTTGATAATTTTGATCGTGTGATACCAGAGAGTTCTCTGTTTCACAGGCAGAATGCCCATTTTAATGACATATTAATGCAAATAATATCATTTGTTTTGGAATAATTTATTAGATTAATTCTTCTGCTTTATCTGCTCATGAGATTATAAAAAAATGGCAGAAAAAGATATTAAAGATGTTCTCTTTTTTAGCCTTTGTTTATAGTTTACTTTGAGTTGCTTCTGTTTATAATTGTCTTAAGAATTCTTGCTGCTACTTTTAAATTACCAATTAGCATGATCCAAATCTGAATGTGTTTTAATGGCAGACAATACTGATTTTTACTGAGAATACAGAGATTAAGAATCAGATTGATAGGCCTGCTAACAATGGTTTAGTCATTTCTGCCACCAAAAAGAATATAAATAGATCTATAGAAATATTGTTGTAGCTGAAATTGTTGTATACAAAAGAAAATCCATAAGTTCATTAGATATTTTAAATGGTTTTATTCTCCAAAAGAAATAAAAACTATAAATTGCTCTTTGCTAAGAAAACCCAAATTCTGATTTTCTGCTGTCACTCCTGAAATTTACTGATTTACTTAATCCCATTTTGTCTGTAGACTGAATGCTCAGGCAGTCTCCATGCTCTGCAGGTTTCAATTAGAATGGCTCTGCATAGGGAAAACTCTAACAAGGCAGAACCTCTTTCTTCTTCCAGAAAACATTCTTTCAATATATATCTTGGAATATTAATGGGACCGTTCACCTTTCGAACCAGAACACCAAGGGAGGCATTTCATGGTCAGAGAAACTAAGACCTATAACTATGAAGTTTGTTTATTCCATTAATAGTCTCTATAGAGAAATATGCTTGCTTCACTTATCCTTTACAGTTTCTGACACTTCAGTTAATTAAGAAAGTAGATGTAACAGGTGCATTAATATAAATTTGTTCTTTGGCAATAGTGGATTAATAAGGGCTATCTTTTTCAGAAGGAACAGCAAATCTTTTCAAAAAATCATGATACTTCAAGAAAAAAAGCAGGGCTATATTCAAATGTATGCATATTTAAAATTAATATTTTAATAATCATTTTGATTTTGGATGTGTGAAAACATTAAAAATTAAAATGAGACCTTTTTCTCAGCAATCCCATAACTTGCTGCCTTGGACATATGCAAATCACTGAAGTTGCCAGAGGGTCACTTACGTGGTTCTCTCTCAAGTGCAGCACTAAACGTTAGGATTGCTTGTTGATATCTAATCCTCAGTTAACATCATAAATCAGTGCTTGTCAGATCAGGGAAGCATATTAACTAGAGTTATTGTATTTCAAAACAGTTAGGAGTGTTTTTTATTCTGACAGCTTCCCAGAGAGGGGACTCTGTGATGGGTAGCTGCAGATATTTCACATCGCTGAGGAGGCTACACACTGCCAGTTATTGCCGTTAAGGGCAACCTTAGTGAGCACGTCGTAATTCTCTCTGCAGTCCTCCATTTTAATTCTTGTCACAACCAAAGTTATTTACTCCCTTTACCAAGCTAACAGCTACCAGCCAAGTGCCTTTTTATAGAGTTATACAATTTTAGAAAGGGTAAGGGGGGTGCTGTACAGGATATCTTATCTAAATCTTCATTTTCCTGTTGAAGATACTGATGCCTTTTCATTATTGGGCACTGACGATGCTTTGGTCCAGAGAAGGTGTTTAACTTGCTTATTTAGAGTTATAAAACTGGTTTGTCTTGTTCTAGCATCCTATTCTTTCATTCTCCCTGTTTCTCTGTCTCTCTCTGTCTCTATGCACTGTTACCTACAGAAAAAAATTGTTTTTCCAGTCTCAATGTACTGTTTTGCAATACATTGCAAACCAATGGAAACATCTACTGTAGAAGTAGTGCAATATTCTATAGTAAGTATATCACAAAATTAATGTAATTTTTTTCAGATTAAAAAAAACATCAAGTTAAGAAAGAGGTATCAATTGAAAAGGGTTTTTTGATAGGCTCACTTTACAAAGGGCCATAAGAGTAACACAGGACCAATGGAGAGCACAAAATAACGTTCTTTTCTATCAGAATATTGTAAAACTATTACAACCGAGAATAAAATGAGACTTTTGGAAAATGTTGACAATAAAAAATAACTTGGGGCTTCCCTGGTGGCGCAGTGGTTGAGAATCTGCCTGCCAATGCAGGGGGCACGGGTTCGAGCCCTGGTCTGAGAGGATCCCACATGCCAAGGAGCAACTGGGCCCGTGAGCCACAACTACTGAGCCTGCGCGTCTGGAGCCTGTGCTCTGCAACAAGAGAGGCCGCGATAGTGAGAGGCCTGCGCACCGCGATGAAGAGTGGTCCCCGCTTGCCGCAACTGGAGAAAGCCCTCGCACAGAAACGAAGACCCAACACAGCCAAAAATAAATAAATAAATAAATAAATTCAAAAAAGAAAAGATGACTACTATCTTAAAAAAAAAAAAAAAAAAAGTAACTTGGGGAAGCCTTTATGTGATGTGAAAAGATATTATTACTCAATAATTGGGTAAGTCTTTACCCAATAAATATTTAAATAAAAATATTTAAATAAAACAACTGTATGGTTAGCTGATGTCAGAAGGTGGATATACAATTCTTTTTCAATTCTTTGAGAATAATTTTCAAAGGAGATAGTTCAGGAACACCGAAGGTAGAGTTAGGTGAGGAATCTTTAGGAAAACAATTCCCTCTTCTAAGTGCTTTTCATCTTCCTTATCTCAGTAGATTATATCACAGAGTGATACCTGAACCTAGGTAAGGACATTTTATTCTGAAATCTTTGAAGTAGCGAAAGCAGAATGGTGTTGCTGTAAAGATGTGCACTTTTGAGTTTTTCACAAAGTACATCCAGCAAACTATAGATTTGTGAACTTGACTGATCCTGGGAAAGACTTCAGAATATTTTAGATGGGGTACTTGTGTGTGTGTGTGTGTGTGTGTACTCAAACAAGCTGCAAGAGGGAGAAGTGATTGTTCAGATCTTGCTAAACTTTGTGGTTAGTCATTGGACTGATCAGTAGGGAAATTCTCTAAACCTGGTATATCTGAATTTGAGCTCAGCTTTTAATAGGTGCTTACCTTGTGGGTAACATGGAGGAACATGGAAAGAATAATTGATTTGTAACAGGTTAAAGGACTGCGTCAACTTTCATTACTTTTAAGCACGGTGGAACAAATTTTAACATATTTGTACATTTTCCTTAAATAATAGCACATACACAAAGACAAAGATTATGCTATTTACACAGAATTAAGAATCTAAAATTTGGAAGGTGTCTAGAGATTGTTCAACTTGACTACATAAATAGACTGTGGTGTGGGATTAATAGACAAACATTTCTCTTCACTTTCTGGGGCAAGTATTTTATATTTCTAGGAATGAATTTAACAGGGAAGTAAGATTCATCCTCCTAAATTTAGAAATTGGTGTTAATATGCAAAAATATCAGGGATTCTTCTTTTCATGTATCTTAAATTCTTTGAGCTTGAATTTTCCATCTATAAATGAGGGATGTGCCAACTAAAAGATGAAGTGTGAATTACTGTTTTCAGGCCCTTCATTTCCCATAGCAACTGTTATACAGGGTTGATGTTAGGCACCTGAAATGGATTATCAGTTCTAAAATAATGAAGAATAGAGTTGACTAGGTAAATGAAATACAAGCTTTATATAAATCTTATTTTCTGCAAGAGCTGTTCCTTGATCAGTAGGTTTAAATAACAACAAACACTTTTCTTAGAGAACACATTACTACACTTTATCTCTTTGAAAGTGTTATAAGAAGCCCAGAGAAACAAAATACAATCCCTGAAATCCAAACATCAATATCCATGTTGAATTTTATTGTAACGTACCGTCAACATAATTTACCCATCATTTATGCTTATTAAATCATTTGACTCAGAAATGGGAAGCATTCTTTTTGTTAAAAGATAAATTGAGGCATATGAAAATTTTCAAGAGTTTGAGTATACATTGATGTAGACAAGACAGTGGCCAAACCAAAAGTGGTTAAGAATACGCCACTAACAGGAGCTTGGGGAGGGGTTTTTGTAGAGAAGATGCAGAAGCAAAGCAAGGAAATTATTCTATTGGCCATAGCTTAAGCAGTTACCTTCTTCTGGGAAAGCTTCACTGGCTGTCTGTGATTGGTTTTGGTTACATTTCATTTTCTGGGATTTGGATTCCTTGATTCTGGCTTTGGTTTTGGTTTGCTGAGCACGTTACTAAGGCATTAGAGCCATCTCAGTCTACTGGTCTCCTTGTTTAATTACTTTAACAATTAAAAACGTCAAATCTTAACTAATTTACGAATGTGTATTATATCTATGTAGACATTTGTATATGAAGGCACAGTCGGCTGTAAGGGAACTTAAATTATTCCTTTCTCTGTTCCATGCCCTCTGCAAAGGGCTATGATTAAGTCCATGCCAATATCACAAATTGTAATTGGGTCTTAATAGGAAATATAGTTCAGTGGTTAAGAACCAGGGCACTGGACAGTATAGCCAATATAGAATTCTAGTAATATCAGGTAGAATCTAGGATGGATAATTTAATCATCTATGAAGTAAGAATAATTATAATATTTATCCCATGGGTTTATTTTGAGAATTAAATAAGATAATATAGATAAATTGGATGGTACCATATCTGGCACTTAGTAAGTAGCTTTTGTTTTAGAGGAAAAAAGTATTTGTGAAGAAACAATATTGTATAAGTACAATGTTAGTAATTCGACTTTTTATTAGATGATGCAGTCAAATAATGTTTGGGTTTTTTTTTTTAACATCTTTATTGGAGTATAATTGCTTTACAATGGTGTGTTAGTTTTTGCTTTATAACAAAGTGAATCACTTATACATATACATATATCCCCATATCTCTTCCCTCTTGCCTCTCCCTCCCCCCCCACCCTCCTTATCCCACCCCTCTAGGTGGTCACAAAGCACAGAGCTGATCTCCCTGTGCTATGCAGCTGCTTCCCACTAGCTATCTATTTTACATTTGATAGTGTATATATGTCCATGCCACTCTCTCACTTTGTCACAGCTTGCCCTTCCCCCTCCCCATGTCCTCAAGTCCATTCTCTAGTAGGTCTGTGTCTTTATTCCCATCTTACCACTAGGTTCTTCATGACCTTTTTTAATTTAAAAGATAAAATATACATATGAATCTTTGAGAAGATGAAAACAATCCAAAAAATAAAGGTTACGGAACTTACAACAGACTTTGCTGGAACACACTAATCAAGTATTTTGGATAATTGATATTTTGACTATTTTAGCCATAGAAGGAGTATCTTTTTCAAATATTTAAAGACTGTATATGTGTGTATGTGTGTGTTTTTGTGTGTGTGAGAGAGAGGGGCAGATAGAGAAAGAAAAAAAAGAGAGAATATCCTTATTAATGCGAAATCTTACTACAAAACCTATCAGTACATTTTACCTGCCAAAAATATGAATTTTAGTCAATGTTCTAAGGGTACATTTCATAGCTACTACAGTCTTTAAAAATATAACCTTCTTGCAGGTTTATGCTAGAAGGAGTTGATCTTCCTTGTCAAGGTTGTGGATATCCTGAATAGAAACAAAAGAGCAGGATTTGTAACAGATGGTCCCTATTACTCTGCTGGTGTATTGATATTTTAGTATTAAATTTAGTATATGTAGACTTCATATGATGATCATAATGAGGAAATGCAAGCCCACTCCATTCCACTGTGGGTGCCCCTTCAATCTCCTGTTAAAAGTTGTATTCCTCTAAAACACAGTCAAGGGTGAAATAGTAGAAATACCTTAAGATGAGTGTTTCCTTTTCTGTAAAATGAATGTAGTGATACTTGCCTTATGGATATTAACTGATTTAATGTAAATCAAAGTCAGTATGCAAGACCTGCCTCATAGTAGGTAAAAACTAAATGTTATTGGCAATGAATTAATCCGTGTTTTTGTCATCAGATATACTTTTTTTGAAAATTGAAGTAGGCCTATGTGAAGGAAATAATAATTGGAGCCCTCAACTTCTTTCAGTTTAACATGGTAACATATATCACATGATGTCAGCCATGTTCCCCTCTTTTTTGTTTGCCTGCAGAAGCATTGCCTTTTTTCACAATCATTCTCTCTGACCTATCTGGTATACAAGATACATAGAAGATTTATATCAGATATATAGGTTTTAAACCTGCTGAATCCACACTGTAAGGATTTAAATTGTGGTAGCATCACTTACTAGTTGTCTGACTTAGAGCAAGTTAGTTAAACTCTCTTTGGCTCAGTTCTTTGCCTAGAAAAGGAGGATAATTCTAATGGTTCTTTACTCCTAGGATGGGCATGAGGATTAAATGTAACGTGTAAAGGGTTCAGAATAACTTAGATCTTGGTAGATGTTACCGTTTGTTTTCTACAGTATATAATAAGGTCTCATGATTCTATTTAATGTGTCTGTCTTCTACAGGAGACTGTGAGTTCCCTGATGGTAAGGAAAATGTTACATATCTTTCTATATTTTAACACTATCCCAGTGTCAAGCAAATGGCAGAGGATTAATATTTCGGTTGTTGTTATATATAATTTTAAAAGCAAGCCCTTGAATTTAGATGCCCTGTTAGATGCTATTGGATACTCTTTTCACAAATCCAAACATTAAATCTCAAATTTCCTCAAGGGAATTACATGTAATTAATTTTATATTACATACACATAGATTATATGTGAGAAATCATATATATGATTGCATATATAAATATGTAAATATAGTAATATATATTAATTAGACATAGGTGATATATGGGGAATATATATAAAGTTTTTTTCTCCTAAAACAGCTTTTAAGATAACTGCTTTACTTCTTCTTCCCTTGAAACCTTATTAGCACACACCCATCTGATATTGTATAGATTTTTCTTAGCAACTATTTCTGCTTCATGTCTTGGTTTAGATTTTCTTTCCAGCACTCAGAGGTGCTTGTAGCTCATTTCTCAGTTGCATGTCTGCACTGACACTGCAGTTGAGGGAAACTTTATTCTTATTGATTTTTTTTTTCAGTTTGATTAGCGGTAATGTCTACGAGGGCATAAGCAAAGATACTAAACTCTAGTTATGCTGTTTTGCAAAGAAGAAAATATGAGGGAAAACTACAAGCAAAAACCAAACAATAATAACATCTAAGAAAAATTAATAATTACTTTGTCAGAATAAGAACTTTTTCTCTAAATGGTATTTATTTAATGATTTAATGGTATTCTTCTTCCTAATTTATGAATCGGCTTTATTTTATTAAACTAATCTCTAAAAGAATAAAGTTAGCATATGCTGCTAGCACATACTACAACTGCCTAAATACCATTTGAAGAAAGAGAATGTGGCTAAGTTTATACAGCCGCTTTATGAAACAGAACCCTTTCTCAGAAATGCATTTGTGATATCACTTGGTTTGTGTAAGTTAGAGAACCTATGCCATTAATAATTAAATAGTTCAGTTGGGTTTGCTTTAAATGATAATGATTATATAGTTAAAAATGCACTAATTTTTGCTGGGGTATTTAAGACAATGCTTGTAATTCTTCAGTGATTTCTTTGATATGATTAAGTGAATTTTGGTTAAATACATATTGTTTTGAAGTAACAACTGTTTGAAAAATAGAAAAATATGCTTGAAAACAGAACTAGTTTTGCTAATGGGTTGCCATTTGATCCTAAGTATTCATTAACCAGGAGGTGGCTAATGAGCAGATGTTTAATGAGCAACAGAAATGAATAGACAGGTTTTTATGCTTGTTTATTTCATACTGACTGAGGTATAGATATGGTTGATGAAAAAAAAACCAAAAAGTATCTAATTTGATGGGACTTAATGGAAATATGTTATAATAATAGAATTGATATGGTGAGGAAACTTGCATTAAAATTTTAGAAACATATTATTAATAAAATTTTAAAATCAGTGATACACAAATAGCAGCAATAATTATTGAAACAAGTGTCATCAACTCATATTTAATAGATTAAGCAATTTTTTAATCCTCTTTTGTATCTCATTACCTTGCTAATAGCTGTTTTTACTGTTTATTTACTGGGTTAGGAAATTCTGTGGCTTTTTGTTTGTTTTGGTTTACAAATTCTATATATTCATGGATTCTTCCATCTTGGGTTCAGTTTTACTGACATGAGTCTTATGTGCGCTGTATCTCTCATAAGATAATCACATAGAACTAAAAAAGTGTTAGACAATTTATATACATCTTTAATAGTAAAACATTTGGAAAAATGTTTTAAATGAGTTTGTGTTATATGAAGAGGGGAAATGGCAATTTTCAAATGCCTTTTCCATTGGAAAGTACTATTTCTTTACTTTCTTCTTTTTGGCCTATAGTTTAAAAATAATTTTCATATACAGGATTCTTAAATTTTGGTCTCCTAAGTGAAAATTTTCAAAGAAGCAAGTTGTTTGGCCTCTACCTTTATAAAATTCTTTACTGGTCCATTTGTGCAAATATTTTCCTTGTATGGGCCCTTAAGCATTACATTTTAAAAATTATGTGTTTTAATTTTACTTCATTTCTTTGCAACTATCACCAAAGTAAAAGTCGCAGCTTTTCTTTGAATTTTACCTCATGTCTGCTTGTGAAATCAAATTCTTTTACTTTAAACCCTCCCTACCACATCTAAATATGGAACACATTTTGAGAGTAATGGAATTGAATTAATCATAGTTTATTCCTTAATTTATCTCTATAGTCATAGAGGAAATTGTACAGTATTATGTTTATATTTTGTTTCCTTTATTTTTTATTTATATGCTGTTGCAACTAAACTGTACAGATTAAATACCCTATAGTGATCAAATGGGACGTAATTTTTCATGTCCATAAAATACTGCTACGTTAGGCTTCTAATTACATGTTTGATTCTTTTTAATGGATTCCTAATTCATGGCAAAACCCTTCTGAATTGCCTAATAAGAGCATGAGAACTGGAATCAGCCACTGACTGTCATAGCCAGTTCTTTCTCTGAAGATTACCATAAGGAGGTTATATGCCAAAGTTTTCATTTAATATTGTTAATATTACATAAGGTTAGCATATACATGGGTTTTTGAAAATGTACATAGTATGCAAGCAGAGATAGTATCATTGGGGTAGGAACATTTGAAGACAACCTGATTCATTACCCTAGATTATTAGATACACACTAATCCTACACTCTGTCTTAGATAAAGTGACCCATCAAATGACTATTCACATTGACTAACTAGAACTTGCAAAATTTGGATGTTTATCTGATTCACATTAAGTACTGTAATATGCAAAAATGGTTTTATCCTTCATGAATCCATTTTAATATGATCTACTCCTTAATTTGTGTTTCACAAACTCTCCCAATTTATAACAGAGATAAAAAAAGTGAAAGGAGTAAATTTCCTTAACGATACACTGAAGAAATAATCATTTTAGAATCCAGTTACTTTATATCAAAACCTGCTTTTAAGAGGACTTAAGTCTGAGATTATGTGCCACTCATATGACATTATTTTTCTACTTGGGGAGTGGGGACATTATGTATGTTAAGAGAACTCTAGTGTCTCAATACCACAATTTTGGCCAAAATAAAGAAGATGCGTTGATAAATATTGCTTGCTGTTTTCTACATTGACCCCTTTTGGTTCCTTATTTTTTCCCAGTTCTATGTTATGCCAGCTCCACTTAGTATTATTCCTCAACTTTGGATGTGTAACAGTTTTGTTTGTCCTATTAGAATGAAAAACATCAAAGTCAGAGACTGTGTCTTATTCATTTTTGGATTCCCCACAGGTCCTGTCACTAGTCTAGCAAAGGGCCTAAAGTTTTTGTACTGGGGCTATTACCTTCTTGGTGCCTTACTCTCTTGATCTGAGGATTGAAAATGAATTCAGTGCCTAAATCCCTGTGTGACTGTTAGAATTAAATGAGTTAATGCCTGTGGTGCTTGGCACTCATACGCACTAAGAGTGTAAGCTATTGTTAGTTAACATGAGCATTCTTGAGGTTGTAGGAAACTTGATAGCAGTATAAAACTTTAATTTCATTATGGAAATTGTTAAATATTTGTTTGGTAACAGTTTGACAATCTTCATTTCTTTTCAGGAAGATACGTTAAATTTGCCTCTCTTCAGACCATGGAGTCTGGGTCCAGGGTTACTTGGTGTCCACTGTGATGTATGGTTCAGATGAAAGAGGTGTCTGTCCACGCTGCAGGGAGGGCTGTCAATAGCACATTTCAGTCTCTTTAGGAATTGCTTCAGCTCTGGATGGTCTCATGCCTAGGGTCACACTTTTTCCCAGGGTTTATCCACAGCCAATGGCCAGTAAAGGTAGGTTATCAAGGCCTGGCCCTCAGTGTACATCTCAGAAAAATTCTAAAGCAGCCTTCCAACTCCTGAGCTCCCCATGGATTGGCTGAGGCTGTCGCTGGATCTCTTGCAGTTTGACTTCTCTGTCTTCCCAATCCTGCATCTATCTCTCCCCTTTCATAGGTGGTGGGATCCCAAGGGCACTACTTAATAAATATCCTACATGCTAAACCACCTCAGAGGCTGTTTCCAGGAAACCCAGCCTGAGAGACTCACATACCACTGTAGCTTTTCACATAGTTGATGTTTGATAAATGGTTATCAAATTGAGCAGAAGAACGAAATATAAAGAACTCCATTTCAGAATCCAAATTATTTGCAACTCAGGTTTCCTAGGCTGTGTTAGGCTGGGGATAAAGTTAGTCATAATAGGTGTTTTGGCTCAACACTGTAGCTTTGGCATGGAGGCAAATACTGTTGTGTGAAAGAACAGGCAGAATGTTTCTGTAATTTTGTAACAACATTTGCTATTTCACAACTTCTGTTTCTCCCTTTTCTTCTTCCAAGTCAACTTTATGGATTCTCACGAAAGTGTGAGAATATCCTTATCTCCGTTACTGGAAGACACTTACTAACTAAAGTCTTGTTTTGCTGCTTTCCGTGGCTAAGGTCTCTGATGTAACAGAAACAGTGGCTCAACTAATAAGCTTCAAAGTAGTTGATTTCTCCACCACTGTTATTGTTGATTTCAAGCTAGATTCTCCAATTGAAGGAGAGACTCTTTTAACCATGATCTTAGTAAACTCTGAAACTGGGGACTCAAAGGCATGATGCCTTTTTCTTCAGTGCATTCCAAAGATTTTATTCCAAGTTCTGTTTTAGGTGTGACTTGTAGCATGTTTTTCTCTAGCACATTAAAGATTCTATGGGGCCTCTGATGGACAAGAATCTAAGGCATAGTCCAAACATTAGCATTGAAAATCATCCCTTCCCTTAAATCCAGAAACTCCATCTTCCTTGGAATGAATTCTTTTTCCAGAAGGCTTTCAGTCTGTTAGGCAAATAGATCTCTGGTGGCCCACACTATAATCCTGCCAACCAGACAAGTTCAGACAGGTTAGAAAACTTATAATGAACACAATTTAGGCTCTGGCTGGGTTTCCATTATGATTAAAAAGTAAATGATTGTGTAGTATCCTGCTTACTCTTTTCCTCAAGAGTGAAAATAAAAGTAGATAATATTAGACCATTTAGCACAGAACTCTTGGCCTTTTAAGGGAATTTAAAGACAAAGAGTTCATAAGCCTGGACATAGTCAATTCTAAGGTTTTGTGTTTTATTGTGTGTGTATTTTTTTGTATTTTGCTATGCTTCACTGTTAACATTACCATTTCTCACCCTTTAAGGATTTATGTATATACTTTCTTTTACTAAGAGCAGACTACTGTTTCCTGAATAAGGGCAAAATACGTTATTTTGTTTGTGTGTTCTGTTGTGAAGTCATTGAGAACTAGTTGTTTTAATTCTATAGAATTAACAAAATTGTATTAATAGGCTTTATTTAGAGTTTAAAAATTTGCTTCTGAGTACTTATATGATGGCTATACATTTAAATGTTGAAAGGGAAAATTAGTTTTTAGTTTAAAAGTTGGAGGTGGGCATCAGAGTATGGTTGATAACTTTTAATCATACTTTCTTATTTTCTTTATTTCCAATAATATATTATTTTGAAAATTTCCATATCCATTCTTACATGAATATGGTATGTTGTTTTGTACTTATTTATATTAAAAATAGTTGTTTTTATTATAAATTCCAATGAAACTCATCTATGAAGCATATGGACCAGATGCCATTTTAAATAGTTAACTTTTATTAATTTTAATTTCTTTTTATGTATTTTTACCTATTTAGGTTTTCTGAATTCTGGAGGTCAACCTTGTAGACTACATTTTATTTTAAAAAATCTATTGTTTTCTCTAGATTTAATTTTTTGCTATTTATTTGAATGTTATATTAGTTTATAAAAATTACTAATTTCCATATATATATTCATGTTCCCTTATATCATTCCTATGCTGCACATTTTTCTCTGTTTTCTTTGTCACAAATATATTATTTTAAAAAACCTAGCTTTTACTATTTAAAAATTTTAATTGAAGTATAGTTGATTTACAGTATTATACAAGTTTCAGGTATACGAAAGAGTGATTCAATATTTTTATAGATTATACACCATTTAAAGTTATTATAAAGTAATGGCTATATGTATCCCCTTTCTATCTTTTTGTGCTTTTGTTTTCCGTTTCATTAACTTAATATTTTTCATATTGCTCTCCTAAATTTATTTTGTTTCTCACTTTCTTCTTCTTATACATTTACGCATGTATGTGTGTGTATGTATATACATAATGTATAAATTCGTTTTTAATTATAAAACTTTTACGATTTTGAAAATTCCTCTGAGTACAACTGTATCTATTCCCATGGGTTTGAACTATTCCTTTTTTTAACCACTGCATTTTTGTATAATTTGAAATCTTAGTTTTTATTTCTATGTAGGTTTAAAAGATGATTCCTAGAAACACCAATTACTCAGCCCAACCCAACATCTAGAATGAAACTTGATATTTTAAGTGGTTTGACTGAGGAATTAGAAACTCTAATTTTGATAAAATAAGCACTATAAACCACAGATTATTCCTACCTGGACAAATGTCATTGCAGAACATTTTTTATCATTTTGTGCTATTGCATAATCTGAATTACAAATATTTTTGATAATATTACATATTAGGAGTCTAGGCATAAATATAAATTCATTGTTGAATATATTTTGGTCAACATTGCCATGCTGTACAATACAAGATGATTTGCTTTTTAAAATGTACTTTAATGTTTTCATTTTAATTTGAAAATATTACTACTAATTTATTCCTCTGGTCTAACTTTGTAGATTAAAATGTTAAGGTTATAACTTTGATTCAATACATGAAGATATACTACTCATATACTAGCTCATGGTGGTTATAACAAAACTTAGAGGCATGATTTTTAATCAAATCTATTAAGATATACTGCCAAAGAGTAATCACCTAAATATTAATATTACACACATACCTATAGAAAAAATATATGTTGCAGTTCTACCTGCAAGTGTGTGCATAAGTAGAAATAAACACCTAATAAATACCAATGCTAAGTTTCAAAATATGAGGTTAGTTTATAACTAGTGACGCTATGGTAGTAATTTAAAAAGCAAATAAATTGGTTCCCAAAGAAGTCACATTAAGCTCACTCTAAATTGTTAGGAGAGAAAATGAGTTGAAATTTTGGCTTACTATATTTTTGTAGAAGTTAATACAAATCGGCCTGTTAAATTTAGATTCTGAACATTTGCCCTGTAGAGAACTGTGAGTGTGAGAAAAGCATGACAAAACCTGAGAGGTGTACTACTTACTTGAAACTAACTTTAACTTTTTAAGGTACATCTCTGGTAGCCCTGAGGAAATAATCCATGGTATTGTTTCTGCCTCATAAATCTTTACAGTTAAACACTTTCTTAGAATGAAATTTCTTAAATGCAGAAGAGAAGGAGTTATTGCTTAAGCTCCTAAATTGGGACCATTTTCTTTTATTTTGAGATTGACAGGAAAAATGTGTATCACAAATACCTTAACAGAAAATGAAACATAATGTTGTTATCTACTGGAATGAAATACATGTATGGTATTTCTTTATCTGACATCTCTTAATTTTTGGACAACCAGACCTGTTAAGTATTAGTATATACTTGATATTGCTGGATAAACTGAGAAAGGAGATTAAAACATAGAAGCTGCTATAGTCAGTTAAATGATCTCCAAAACACTTACACATTGGTGATGTGATCATCCTGTGAAACCTTTCAAATAACTTTTGTGTGTGTGTGTGTGTGTGTGTGTGTGTGTGTGTGTGTGACAGAGAGAGAGAGAGAGAGAGAGAGAGACATTATACCCACTGAACTACTTGGAAGGATAGTTTAAAAATAACTTTATCATCTCTCTTGATCCAGCAAGATAGTATCCAGTAAGTATAAACAGGAAACCACATTGTTGATTTCCTTTGCTAAAAATAATGATAGTTTTAATGTATTAATAAGATAATTTTTAGGTAGAGGATAATGATGGGGAATCTGAATTACTTTGAGAGCAGTCCTATTTGACCACTGTCTTCTTAGTCTGTGCTCATTAATTTGAGGTGTGATGAACTCTCAGAAGCACAAAGAGTTCCTTAGTAATATATAAGCACAAAAGCATATCACATCTCAAAACAAAATGGAAAGCACTTGGGGAAGTGCTGGTAGAGGTTAATGGTTAGGAGAAGGCCCAGGGGCACCACACGTGGGATTAGACTAATAACCTCATCACTCTGTAGCTGTTATTTACACTTCCTCAGCTTTAATTTCTTCATGTGTAAAATCATAACAATAATGGGGACTAATTCACAGACTTGATGTAAGAATTGAAAGAGAAAATCCATGAGAATAAAATGCCTGGTACATCCCAGGCTCAGTAATTATTAGCTCGTATCACCAGTGTTATCACACTTACACATCCCTAAATGTATAGTATACATTTCTATGGGACTAGAAATCCATTCAAATGAATAAAAGATAAAATAGTTCACCTGTTCTTAAAGTACCCCATTTTAGCAATAGCTTGATATACAATAAACTGTTTTCTCTCTGGGGATAGAAATTCTGGCTTAAGCATTTTTATTTGCACTGAATCAACCACTGTCTATACGCATAGTAAAAAATAATTAGAGAACAAAAGCCAGGGGGTATTTATATATTAGAAGTGATACAGAGTATTGACAGGATTCATTTTAAGATCTAAACATGGAGTCAGATTGTCATATTTATTCACGAAACTTTCCAGTAGTATACACCTTGATTAACAACCTATGTTGAATTTAATTTTGAGCAAAAGTGGTAAGAACTTTGTGGAATTCCAATTGAAATTAATGAGGAATTCTATTTTATTTGACTTTTTCTTTTTTCTCTTTTTTTTTCCTATGGCATAATTTTATTTTATATATTTAGGATTATGTTTCCCATTCTTCTAGCTCATTCATCAAGTTGAAAACTTCCTCAAGTGACATTCTAAAATAAATGGATAATTGCCAGCGGAGGGCCAAGTGACAAAGAGATGTGTTGTTTTAATCACAAAAGACCTTTTGTTACTTCTCCTAAAGAAAAAACTTATCTAAAACGCAAGGAAGGGTCAGTTTTGTTCAAGGTTACTTAACTCACTGAATTGCTGCTGCTACAGAAAGTTAGAGTGTAGTTTTGATTTAAATGTTTTAAAATTGAGAAAAAACAGCGATAGATAAGGATATCATGATGAAAAGGTCAAGGGGAACCTGCAGATTTGGGAAGGATACCCTTCAATAGCTAGAGCTGGAATCATGTAATAGGAAAGAAACAAAACTCTTGACTCTTTGTACTTCTTCTTTCTTCGCCATCTATTTTTTGGGCACTATATTACCTCTTTAGTAACATATTGGAATGAATATTTTTGTTTTATTATAATTCTACTCCTTTGTAAAATACCCTTTTAAGGAAAACAACCTCAAAGAGCAAAACTTATAATAATAAACTTATAATAAACTTATGATATTGAAAGAAAGATCCAAGTGTCTAAATCCAGGTTTAAAAGCACACTTCTAGAAGGAGTTAAAATGCTTTCTTTGTAACCACTGTATATTTCACCTTTTAAATATTGATGAAAATATTGTAAAGAATTCACAGCAGCAGTTACTGTGAATTTTGAAAGATTACTGGGAAGGAGAGAGAGTGATTGCAACAAGTACAATGAAACTATTGAGATGTAATAAAGAGATGCAATTATTGGTCAATGAGTGAACCAGTTATATATTCTGCTTTCACAGCTTGAAATGATTTAACCATATAAGGCAATTCATTTTTTAAGTCATCATGTATATAACCCTATTATTCTCAAAGTTTCCAGACTTCAGAGGAGTAACCCCTACTTTTATTGCCCAATGTCTGAAGACTTACATTCTACAAGTATAAGTGATCCCCATCAGGTCAGACTTCTTACACATTCTACAAATTCATCCTGTTCCTGACTGTGGCTTGTCATCTCTCACCTGGTCTTTCTCACAATTTCTCCCCAATCATAACTGGTCTTCCTAGGAACTTCTCCATGTAATTGACACTCTTACATTTAACCAAAGCGTTTTTAAAATTGTCATTTTAAAAAGACTCTTTCTAAGGGTTGAAGATAAAATAATGCAATGCCAACATTGATTAGCTAAAAGTGGCTATCAGTTGCCTCTACTTGTAGAGGCTTCAGGCCTCTCACTTTCCCTGGGAGTCCTTTAACAGCCATTTCTCTCCTCAGACCCTCACCTTCTTTATTGGATACCCCTTAGATGTTAGCCTTACCTACCCAAGACCAGAAACTCCAACTCCTCTCTTCTTCAGACTTCAGCCACCGGGAATAGAATAACATGATATTCCTGCAAAAAATGTCCTGCTCCTAATCAAAACGACTTCTATGTAATTGGACGTAATGCTTAATACTTCATCAAGAACCATCTGTACCAGTGATCAGTAATGACCAGGAATTCTGGTGGATTGATTACATATGCTTAACAAAAAGATTGTACAAAAGTGGCTCCCAAATATCTTCCTCAAAAAAAAAAAAAAAAAATAGCTTTTAGACTAAGAACCAAAGGAAAAAGAAAAAGAAAAAAAAAAAAAAAGCAAAGGCTAAATAGCAGGGTTTTTTCCACTTAGAGAAATTTTTCAAAAATACTGGGACCCAGTTGCTGAGTGTGTGTGTGTGTGTGTGTGTGTTGTGTTGTGTGTTGTGTGATGTTATTTCATTGTACTCATGGATTCCTAAGAGCAGTTTTCACATTTATTATGTTGGGATCACCTTAAATACACATCTACTTTGTAATAAATCAACCGATGTTTTATCATCACTTTATATTAAAGGCATCACCAAACATTTGCTGATACAATCAAAGAAAAATAAAAAGAACACACAGTGAATTGCTAAAGAGTCAGAAGTTGTTATGTCAAGGATAAGATTTACATGGATTTTGAAATACTTTTGTTCTGTCAGTTATACATTCAGATATCTGTGGAAATAGCCTTACATTTAAAATTCACACAGAATTTTTTTTTTCGTTTCACTCATACAGTGAGTGTTTACTCATGACCATTAGGTCATGTTTTTCCATGTGTCCAGACAAAGGAAAAATAAGTTTTTTCTTACCGCAAACAACCACTTTTCTCCACATTCATTTGCATTCCACTGTTTTCAGACTTTCTAGTGCCCTGTTTGAAAGACCATCCATGGTCATCAGTTTCCAGTAGTTGCTTAAAATATGATACTCAAAACTGAGTTTAATATTTGTGGGTGAGAGTATCTCTCTCTCTTCCTGTGGCATGGACATTAATCCTTTTAAAGCAACTTTAGTTTTCATTAGCTATTTCATCTACTGTGTCACATGTTTGATTTTTTTATGCTTGAAATGAAGTTCCCTTTATCTTATGTATATTGCATTTTTGTATTTTTTTAATCTAATGCATATTATTTGAAATATAAGAGAAATATAGATGAAGGCAGGGAAAGTGCCAGATTTAAGCCAGGGAAAGCTAAAGTTTGAAGCTAAATAAGTCAGAGATTTGGAGACATTAATGAGACACGGTGTTGGAAGAAAGTAGTGTGGGCAGAGATGGAGTGTTTCAGAATTTCAGAGGATGTGATTTTGGTTAGCTTAATTTAAAACCAAAATGGGAGATCACTTCACACCTGTCAGGTTGGCTATTTTTTTTTTTTAAAGACAATAATTGTTGGCAAGGATGTGCAGAAATTGGAAGCCTGTACACTGTTGATGAGGATGAAAAATTGTGCAGCTGCTATGGGAAACAATATGGAGGTTGCTCAAAAAATTAATCATGAAACCACCATATGATCCAGCAATTTCTCTTCTGGCTATTTATCCCGAAGACTTTTTATTAGGATCTCAAAGAAATATTAGCATTCAATATTCATTGTAGTGCTATTCCCAAGATGTGGAAACGTCCTAAATGCCATCAACAGATGAATGGATAAAGAAAATGTGATATGTACATACAGTGGAATATTATTCACCATTAATAAAGAAAAAAATTCTGCAATCTGTGACAACACGGATGAACTTTGAGGACTTTATGCTAAATGAAATAAGCCAGTCACAGAAAGACAAATACCGTGTGATTCCACTTATGTGAGGTGTCTAAAATAGCCAAATACATAGAATCAATAAAAAAAGGAATGGTGGTTCCAGAAGCTGGGGGATGGAAGGACATGGGGAGTTACTAATCAAGGAGCATAAGGTTTCAGTTCAGCCTGATGAGTTAAGTTCTAGAGATCTGCTGTACAACACTGTACCTATAGTAAACAATACTGTATTGCAGACTTAAACATTTGTTAAGAGGGTAGATCTCATGCTAAATGTTCTTAAAACGATAAAACGAAAATTTTAAAAAGCTTAATTGCAATGAAATTAATATTTCATTTTAGACTTTGTGTCTAAGTTGTATATGACAAGTGTTTTATAAATAGGAACAATGTCTAAATGATCACGCTATTTTGGGACCATGTTAACCTAAGACCCTTTTTATATTTAGAATACAAATGCCTGTTGTGTGTATTAATGTAGTCTTTATCTTTTACATAGCATTTCTCTTACAAGCCACATTTTATCGACAAGTTAAAAACGTTTTTGCACAGTATCTTCTTTGATTTTAAATTAATACACATTCTCAATCTCTAAAATAGTGGTTCTCAATAGGGATGTTTTTCCCCCCAGAAGATGTTTGGCAGTGTCTGGAAATATTTTTGGTTTTCAGCTGTGCATGAGTGTCGGGGGCTGCTAGTATCTAGTGGGTAGAGACGAAGGATACTGCTAACCTTCCTACATGCACAGCACCACCACCATCAACGAAGAATTATCCAGTGCAAACTGACAACAGACTCACAGACTTAGAGAACAAACTTACGGTTAGCAGCGGGGGAAGGATGAGGGGAGTGATAGATTAGGAGTTTGGGATTGACATATACACACTGCTATATTTAAAATAGATAACCAACAAGGACCTACTGTATAGCACAGAGAAGTCTGTTCAATATTCTGTGATAACCTAAATGGGAAAAGAATTTGAAAAAGAATAGATACACGTATCTGTATAACTGAAACACCTTGCTGTACACCTGAAACTAACACAACGTTGTTAATCAGGTATACTCCAATATAAAAAAAAAAACAACTGTCAATAGGGCCAAAGTTGAGAGATTCTGCTCTGGAAGTTAAAAGGTCATAATATCTGAGCAAATATTTTTATCAATATGCTTGTTCAGATATGAAAATGCCCAACTTTATGGATTCTGCATAATTGTAATTAATTATGTGAAATATGCCATTCATATGTCTGAATTAATCTGATTATAGGGTGAGGGTTGTGTGTGTACATGCTTGACATATATTTGTAAATGAATGACTATTGTGTATATGCTAATAGCAGTATATTTATTCCACTGCTATGAAATTTAATTTCTTAAAATAGTGATATTTTGATACATTTCAACTTACCACATTACTGAAAAACAATAAAATGATCATTCCATCAGTGAAAATAATCACCAATAGTCAAACCATTTTAATATCCGTTCTAGCATTCAAGGATATGTAAATGTATCATGTTATAAATGCATAATCATATCTGTGTATGCATATCTCTATTATCTTAGTCTAAATCCTCTAGATTTGGGAACATTTTCTTTAAAAAATTATTTTATTTGAAGCAAAAAATGTCAGTTCATATATGTTGAATTGTTTGTCCCTTTTAATTTTCTATACAGCTATTTTAAATATATTCTTAAGCAGACTATTTTAGGCATCGAAAGATTATCAGAAAACAAGAATTTTAAGGCATATAAGAACATTAATAATATTAAATACCAATTAAAATTGTCTGTCATGACAAGGTATAAATCTATCACACAACATTAAGCAATGGTAGAAAATGATAAAATTGGGATACTGAAATATGTCTCTTTTTCAATAATCATAGCTTAATTGGGGGAAAAGTAGTGTATATATATGTACATATGTGTATGTATACGTGTGTATGTATACATATATATATGTATACACACATTATACATATATATTCTTATTGGGAAGGGTAAGAAGGTTTTTTACCTATTTTTTGGCATATTTTAATGTGACAAACTGGAGCATTAGAGCAAGTAGAGAGGAAGAAGTGGGAGCTATAAAATGAATAGGAACTGAAGGAGAATGCCCATGATTGTAAGGCAAGTTATACAGGGCCCAAGTAAAGAGATTTTCTTATATGTGCAATATACATGCAACTAGAAGTGCTGGGGTAAAGGTAAGAATCCAAGTGAAGATGGGCCCCAGATTAAGTTTGTATGTATGGGATCTTGTCAGCTGACATTTTTCTCTTCTCTCTAAGGTAAAAAGATGCTGAATGGAAAGGGAGTAAGTATAGTATCAGGTTTGAAAAGATGTGAAGATTCAGAGTAGCTATTCAGAGCAAAGAAGCCAGCTGTAGACATTAGCTGGAAGGCTGAAGAGTTCACCTGAATGGTACCAATCTACATAATCTGCAGGCACTTTGATATTTCTATTCTAAAAAAGAGTTAAAGGCCATATTAAATATTAAACAGTCTCTTTCAAAGTATTCTCGAAAATATAGTCTAGATGTCGTTTCAAGTTATTGCTGAGGCTTGAGTTGATTATTAGTTGGCTGCTTTTAACAACCACAGTTATAGATACTGAACACATTATTTTTTCTATTGTAAGGCGTGCTTTTATTTTTTCCTGTTTTAAAGATAAAGAAAAAGACCATTTAGATTTAGATGCATTTTATACTACTAAACTGGATAAGCATTCATCATCCCTTTCTTACCTGAACTGAAGGAGAGAGAGCTTTCTACATTTAAAAAATGAAACTCTCAATAGATAAACTGAATGGAAACATTTAATTAATTCATTCAATGATGAGTTGGAGTTTAGACAGATGTTACTGCTTATCCTTGAATCACAAATCTATTTTTTGTAACCTATTTATTTTGAAATATGTACTAGGGCAAACTAATAGAAATTATATAGTTATTGGGATTCACTAGATGTTTAAAATATAAATTTGGTTGGACATGTGGTTATCCCTTAAAGGTCACCTATTTACAAGGTCTGAACTGCTATTATTGAATTATGTTAATTAATCTATTAAATATTCATGAGGAATTTTTAAAATAATCATTATTTAAAGTGTTCTGATGTTAAATTTCTGTAATATCACAGAAATATGACTAGTACTTTAGTGTGATGATGGTGTACATTCTGTATTCTATATTGGAGAGCAGGCACAATAGAGAGGATAGGGTGGAACCAGCTTTACAAAATACAGCTTGTCTAGGCACCTTTAATCCAGATAACAGTCCAGCTCTCGTCACTTAAGTGATAAAGTGAAGTATCACTCATATGCTTACTTGGGCCTCAGAAGTGGTCACATGTAAAGTTACAGCATTTAATTTGGAGGAAGAAGAGTTTTAAGTGAGGAAACTGTCTTGAAGGAGAGAGATATTTTGTTTTATTTTTTAGCTATCTGTACAGGTAAGTGTCAGCAAAGATGAAGGAAAGTAGTTGGGGAGACATAAAATTACTTCCATCTGCAAAAAGCTGACTAATGGCAGCATCTCAAAGTATTTTATTTTTATTTTTTGTTATTTTTTCCTACATATACAGAAATGGTCAGCTCCATCCATAACATCATTGTCATAAACATATATTTTAACCACAGTAATGAAATCATAAAAAAGAACATTTGGACGGTAAATCACAACTTAAACACACTTTCATTATCCCACCACAGTATACACCCAGCAAAGAGTCAGCATCTACTAAGTACCATGTCTTAGGCAGTTGGGAATAGCATGCCTGTTCTTTCAGGATTCAATAACTAGAGAGGAAGCTAAGGGAGACGAATAAATACCTAAATGAGTAGAACATTGTGATGAGTAGGAGCAGAGATTATATTATTCTTATTTTGTTTATGAGGAAACTGAGACTCAGAGAGAGAAATTAGCTCTTCCTAGGTAGTTAGGCTAGTAAAAAGTAGAGCTGGAATTCAAAACTGTTTCCTTTCTGGTTCCACAGCCAGTACCCTTTTAAAGCTTTCATAGTAATTAAATATATTTATGTTTTAACATATTTTACCCAGTAAAGTGACATTTATTTTTATGAGTATTAAACAGGTCTACCAATTGAGAAATTTTTTTTTCCAAAATTCTTTGACAATGATCTGGTTTACCTTTGTGTAATATTAACTTGCAATAGCTATAAAATTTGTTGTTAATTAATTTACTTGGAACATTTTCTTGGTTATTTGTTCTGCACATTCCAATCGATGGCCTATCCTAACACTACTATAGATTGATTTGTATCTCTGTAAATTTCATGTATTGAAGTCCTAACCACCAGTGCCTCAGGATGTGACCTGATGTGGAGATAAGGTGTTTACAGAGATGATCAGGTTAAAATGAGGTCATTAGGATGGACCCCAATTCAATATGAATGGTGTCCTTATAAAAAGGGGAAATTTAGAGACAGACTAGCATACAAGGAGAAAGCCATGTGAAGATGAAGGCTGAGATCTGGGGAAATAGCGGAAGCCAAGGAATGCCTTTGTTTGGATATAGGTATGGGATATTTGCCCAAATAATTATGTTTTTGTATCAGCCAGGAAGAAAGCAAAATTAAAGGACATGTAGAAAGACAATAATAGGGGTGATTATCCAGGAAGTGATATGTTACCTGAGACCTGTTACCTGAGAAAGATAATAACAGGGGTGAATATCCAGGAAGTGATATGTTACCTGAGACCTGAAGGATGCTAGGAGATTCCTGGCAAAGAATTTGGGGGGGACAAAAGTCTCAGTAGAAGGAATAGTACTGATGAAGGCCCTGAGTTGTGAAATTTCAGTACCTGCTAGAAATAAAATAAAGACAGTGTAGTGAATGTGGAGACTATTAGGCTGGAGATCCAAACAGGGATAAGACTATACCAGCCCCTGAAGGACATGTTAAGAATTGTGACATTAATCCAAGTACATAACTTTAATCAGCCTTGAATTCTCAGTCTAAGCGTCAGTGTAATAAAAGGAGATCCAGTCCAGCTGTCTTGAAGAGCAATGTTAATCTTTATTCTGGGTATTCTGAGAAGATGCGCCTAGGACTTTTATGGAATGTGCTATGCAGAAAGCTTCTTAGATGTCTTTTCTCAAAAGTTTCTCAATCACAGCACTCATTAAAAAGTGCACTTATTTCCTTTTGTTGATATATTGATGGAGCCCCCTGCCCCGTTATGGTTTCTTGTCATTTATTTCCTTTTTCTCCACCAAAAGTACCCTGCCACCCACGTGCAAGTGGTCACCAGCCATGCTAGTCATTCTAGGAATTACTATAGGTTCTGAACCCTCTGAGAAGTGTAGTTTTTCTGTCACGTTGATTGCTTGTTTACTAGAAATTCATACCAACAGTTTCTCGTACTAAAAATCACGCATCATGTTCCTGAGAAATATTGTTAATCTCAGGTCTCCAGACATGGTTTTTAACTTATTGGAATTTTGTATAGTGGTGGGACTCTTACTATATTTTCCCATATGTTAACCTAGACATCATATCAGATAAGAACTTGGTCAGTGGAATGCTTGATTACTCTACCGTCACCTCTTTTCTAAGGTCGAGTCTCACTTCCAAATAATAGAAAATTATAGAAATTATAGCCCAACAGTACTTCTGTTCCTTGAGTTCTGTTTAGTGGAAATATTAGCTTGAAAACCCCAAGTCATATGGGCCTCATTTTTTTCATTTTAATTAAATGAACCCCAGGCTTAAAGAACTCAAGCTTTGCTGTTTCTATTTATATCTGATCTGTGGATCACAAAATCCCCCTAAAACAACAACCACCAAAACAACAAATATTTTAAACAACGTCCACAAGTCAAAACATCATAAATTATAAGCATGATGGCATTGCATGAACTCTTAATTCTCTTCATTTTTGAATAGTTGACTCTGCTTTACAGTGTTTCTACTCATGTAAATACCCTTTGTTATTAAAAATGATGGCTTGAAAGGTTATTCCTGTAATCAATATACAGCAGAGTCTCCAGATTCCCAAATCATCGAGGATGGCTATTACTAGGCAATTCAATACTCATACTTTAAAATCTGTTGCGTTCTAATTATTGTTCAAAGTCACAAAAGTGCTTGGTTATTTTGATGGGAATGTGTATGAAGACTAATATATTTATTCTTAGCCATTCCCAAAGTGGTTTATAGATAAGAGTTATATGACAGTAAATTTGAGCAAATTAGACAAAGGAGTGTTCTATTTCATTTCAAAGATAATTTTAATTCAGTAACTCTTAGCTAGATTAATCCTACTAATAAAAATTAAGTGCTCCCCAATGCATGGCATGTGTACCAAATGACCTCATTAAATAGGTATATGGACAACAGATGCCTCTATGACCTGCCTCCAGATTTACTGACCAGGGAGTGTCCTTGTTTTAGTGTCCCTATGAAGAGTGGATGAATTTCAAATTAGGGACACAAGGACTGTACTTCCTCATGAGACGTTTTCTATGCAGTTTGACAAAATTCAGAATGTTAAAGAAGATTCATCTTTTGCTGATGAATTTATCATTTTCATTATAAGTCAATAAATGTTTGATTTTATAATCAAATTTCAATCTGAGTATATTTTTTTCATTAGGATACACTTTGTTGGCAGTGGGGTTAGTTTTTAAGTTCATGGTTGTAAATATTAGCACACTTTAAAATGACTCCTGATTTGTATTATTCCATATGTAGTACTCATGACTTGGAATGCATTGTTTTCCCATAACATACATATGTTTTTAAGGTGTCTCAGTCAAACAATTATTTGTTTTTTGTTACTGTTGTTGTTTCTGCTATCGTTATTGGTGGTATAGTTTTCTGTCAGCTAAGAAATAACATAACTGTTAAGCCATTGTTTGACCTTTTGTCATGCTACTGATGGTGCCTCTATGTACAGGAAAATTCAATATAGATATAAAATAACATTGTAAAATTAATTTTCTAATGGTGTATTTTAGGTTGTGGGCTTTCCTGTTATTCTGAGTCTTTTACTTAAAAATACTTAGGAATTTAGCATGATTTTAGAATCAGTTACCTTTTAAAGATATTATATATATATTCAATTGAAAGCTATAACAAATGTATGAAAAGGAAACTGAAATTTGATGATAAGTGTTTAATGTACTCACAGCATTGTTGGGTGTTCTTAATGCTTCTATGGAAATTCCAAATTACTCCATTGATTGAAAGTGCTTATTTGATCTTAGCACTTTGAGAGAAACACAACATAAGTGTAGCATATGTTATAGATACCTTGTCTATTGAGGCTGTTATTTTAATGTTGTCTAAATGTTTCCTTGCTATTGGAAATCTTTAAAAATATGTGCATCCAGTTAAGTAGGTTTATACACATCTCGAATATAAATTATCAAGAAACGAGTTATCTGCATATACAAGTTATTAGTAAATTTTTATATTTGTTAAATCAAAAATTATTTAAACATGAAAACTTACTAAGCAGTATGTATTTTACTAGACAATATGCATAAATGTAAAACTTAATTATCAGATGTAATTATCTTTAAAGCTAGCATGGGAGGGAGAATAGTACTTCAATTAAAAATGCATTAGTGAAACATGCTCTTCTTATAGAAAAAGATAAACTGTTTATAAACTTATATCAAAAGGGAACTGTGTACCATATTTACATATAAAATATGAGAACTAAGTAAATGAATATTATGAGTATAAATTTTACATTATGTTTGTAACATCTATGGACTTTGGAATGATGGGGATTATCTTAAGAATGAGCATTTTCCAATAACATTTCACTCAGTTCTTCTCAATATGTACAAAAAACTTTAGGAAGACCCAAACCCTGATCTTACTCATAAATTAAAATCCAAAACATTCTGTATACTCCTTTGTATCATAATACCTTTCTGCAGGCCACTTTTCAAACACTGGTAAACCCTTCCATGTGTAAATCTAACAGAATTTTCCCATTTACATTAATTATATAAAATAAATTACTTGGAAACAAGAAAAAATAGACTTCTGTAGATTATTTGAGAACATGATCATGATATAGAAGAGACATAATTGAGTGAAATTAATATATATGTAAAATAATTCTATTTTGATAAACACAATCAGTATATGTATTTGTATTTGTTTTGTTTATGTTTGTATGATAATAGGAATTTGGACTATGTAGCACATCAACTTGTTAATATTGGCTATAGTAAGGTGCTAGGATCATGTATATTGGGGCAGAGGCTGTGGAGTTGTGTTAGGGATATGTAAGGGGACAAATTAATTTCTTGTCTTCAAAATCTTGCTGTATTTGTAAAGCTCACTTTCTCAAAAAAAAAAAAATCTTCTAACTGAAGAACTTGATTTTCATGTATATATCGTCTTCCTTTAACTTTCCAGGATACAATAAGTTTCTACAAAATATGTCTACATATATTCAGACCTCCCCCATCATCATGGTTTAAAAAAAAAAAGATTCCCAATATGTGCCTTCATTAAATTATAGCAAGATGAAAATATGTATTTCCATTATCCACATACTATGCTTGACTTTCAAGAAGATTAAAATGGGGTAAGCATTTCTCATCAGGAATTTACATAGTATCGGTATGTAAAGACCTCCCCAAAAATCATTATTTTGTTTCCCTTTGTTCAAGTATAAGTTTATCTATAATAACCTTCCTAAGAGGTCAACAGCTATCTGAATTTTAAGGTCAGTGTGAGTAAATTCTACAACCTATCTTAGTAACATGGACTGTTGTGTTGGTAAAATTAACTTTACTTTCCATAATATGGATTATTAATTGAAGAAAGATATATCTATTAATTATAATGGTACCTATATAAACACTTAGATAAGTACTGATTCACTTTGTCACTTTAAGTTATTCACTTTAAGTAATGCTGAAGATAATGTATAACAGATTTTGTTGACATATTTCAAGAAATATAAGAAAAACATTTTTTTTTCTATTTGGCCTTTAGTTAAATCATGTTTATGGTGTGTTCTGAATATTAGAAAATTTTATGTTTTTATTTATAGGGATATTTTTATTAGAAAACACTAACAATTATAAATCATCACAGACTTGCTTTGGACCAAGAACCTTAATGTTTTGGAGAAAAGTAGGTAGAGAGGGCATGAAAGGAGAAGTTTAGAATTTATAAGATAAAATATTCTCAGGAGGTAAGAATTTGAGTTTGTGACTGCTTGTTCCAAAGTACTTCTTCTCAAAAAATGAGGGAAAATGATTGATTACTTTAGTTTTTAAAAATATATTTAAAATTAACCCTTTATGAAGGTAATCAAGATGACTGCTTTCTGCTATTCAATGAAAGGAGTTAATCAAAACAGAGTGTTTCACAAAAGCAACACATTCCACTCCACACTCCTAAATTATTTGTATGACATAATATGTGCTCTAGAGTAGCAGTCAGTTTTACTGAATGAAAGAATCATTGATACCAAATGATACCAAGCTAGTGTAGAAGTGTGAGAAACATCCACATAAATACATGGGATTTAATTATTTGTTTGTTTATTTTCACTGTATCAGTTTAAAGTACTTCATCCATAATTGGTAATTTCCTTTCAGCTATTTCAACTAGAAGTAGAACCTATCCTATAAAATTTTAAGATTAAAAATATTGTAATAGGTATTGGGTACCGAATTTTAAAATACTAACGTAGGTATGCATATGGGTTGAACTTGTCCTAAAGATAAAGATGTTGGGAAAGGAAAAAGGGATTGAATGGTTTAGTTATAACTTAAAGCTCAACCTTAGAAAATATTTTGAATATTTGAAATACTTCACTTTGATGTAATGGATATTGATTTGTTACTTTTTTTGCTCAGCGATCATGCTTCAAGGTTACGATGCAAAGGGGAATAGGACATGGTTCGCATCATAAAGATTCATAAACCAGAAAAAAAAAATGCATGACCAAATAAAGATTAAATCATTGTTTCGTTCCAAAGTAATAACTGAAGTCTGTCTTGTAATAATCGTGGTATTGCATTTTTTTATGCAGCGAACCAGTGACTTATTTTTTCACACTCCATTTTGTATCATTATCTGGATAATGGGTGCTACAAAAATTCTTAAAGTTGTTGATATTTTATTTTGTAAAGTAACTTTGTTTTATGTATTTATAAAACATATTCATTTTCACACCACTCATCGTTGTTTTCACTACTAGTTTAAACAGGTAGCTCATAAAAAGGTAAAAGTACTATCATATTTCCATGGTCAAAAGCCATTCCAAATCACTCCACTAAATATACACTTTGTAATTTCAAAAGGAATGCACTTTTATCTGACTTTTGAAAAAACTGATATCATCAGAAGACATACTTTAGATAAATTGCATATTGTTGTAATCATATTTACTATGGAGAATATTCAGAAACTCATTGAAACTCAGGAGAGTTTTTCATGCTCTGAGTGATATGCCCTATGTTCTGATGTCACCTGAAGCCAATTGAATTCACTAATTCATCTCTAAAAATAAATTAGGATGATTTATTACTACTTAATACTGATGGGTCTTTTATTGTGGGCTGTGTCAGATCACTTTCTGGGAGCAAAGAGAATGTACATTACATATGAATATAATATGTATTCAACCTTGACAATTATAGAAAGACACTTAAGGTTAAAGATCCTTTAGCTATCAACATTATCTCCTTTCTTAATTTAAACATTTACCCATAGTAATAATTGCAAATCCCAAAGAGGTTTTCTTCTCTTCCCCAATGCCAAGAGGATGTTTCCTTTCTTAGCCTAGCTATAATATAATGGTACCTCTTTGCCACAGGTAAGATCTAATATCTGGTGATAATTCTGTACCCATGTACTCACTCAAACACTCCTCTACATATACTTCTTTTCAACAGTGTTTTAAGGAATCCTAGAAATGGAATATAAGAAACAAAATATGGAACTGAATAAATTCCATGTTGCTGCTACTGTTGAGGGAAGGGAAATGATAGGTGATAAAATAAACCCTCCAGGAGTAGAAGTAAGAGGTAAAAAAGAAGAAAATTCAGATTGAATTTTTTCTTATTTCCAGCCCCTCTCTGTGTCTACCTGAAGAGTTTTCTGATCTTTAAAGGGTCCAGTGACACCTTCTGTAGGGACCTTCTCTGATGAACTAAGGCAGAGTTCACCATCCTCTTTTTTATGGTGTCCTGTACCGTTCTTGTCTTTCTAATGTTGCTGTGAAAACACATTGTCCCGCAGTTACCTTCTTCACATACACTGTAAACTCTGGCAGTTGTGTGTGTGTTGGGGGGGTGCATGGGTGGTGTGCTTGTGTGTGTGTGTATTAAGGGACATAAATAGGTTCTTTTGGATGCTAAAAATATCGCAAAATCACAACTGGCAAAGTGAACAGTAGAGTTATTTTCCTGGTACAGGAAAATATGGTGACATTAAATTTCATGGAACCTGGGAAAACTTAAAAAAATCAAATCCCAAACACATTCAAATATCAAATATAAAACAATGAGAGAGAAAAAGAAAAACATGGTTATAAATATTTGTGGAAGAAAAATACCAAAAGTTACTTTATATGTGTTCCTCTAAGTGAAAGTAAAACCAGAAGCTAGGAAGAGCACCTATTGATTTATGAGATACTTATCCAAGCTAAAATAGAATTATTTTACCTCTTTTTATGTATTAGATTCTAGTTACATTTTTAATCTTTTTAGTCTCTGTTAATTTCAGTACCATTTCCCCAAATCCTGAGTTTCAGTTGTCTTTAAAAATAGGCACCCTATTGGCAATTCATATCAATAATAATATTGAGCAATAAAATGTCCTGTACTAAGAGCTATGAGAGTATAGAGATTATATATATATATATATATATATATATATATATATATATATATAATAAAGTTATGGATAATCCTGGTGAGGATAGGAGATATAAACAAATATAATGTTAAATAACAATGCAAAAACTCTTTCAAGAACTGTCAAAGTGCTATGACATTGAATGGATAAGTAAATATTACAGACAGTAACTACTGAAAGAGTAGTAGTCAACAGTGATATAGGGGTGGGGAGAAGGCAGTGGGATTGAGACTGGTAAAATGGGGCAAAAGAGTGAGAAAATGTGAGTAATTATGTAGTGAGTAGCTAAAGACTGAATGGAGAAATAGGCAACATATTTTGGTCTAAAGTGTTGTGATGATAAATATGGTCTTCAAGTTGTACATAAAGAAGCCATTAAATATTTTTAAATTGTTGAACATTCATTATTACTAATTTAAGTTGCATAAAACTTATTGGTATCACATTTACTTTAATATGCTGAGTTTATTTCATTTTAATAAATGTAAAAATATTTTAAAGGTGCTTTTTAGATTTATTTATGACATTTTATTGTGGTAAATATACATAATATAAAATTTACCACTTTAACCATTTTTATGTGTACAGTTCAGCATCCTTATTCATATTATTGTGCAATCATCATCATCATTTATCTCCAGAACTTTTTTCATCTCCCCAAACTGAAATTCTGTACACGTCAAACAGTAACTCCCAATTCCCTCCTTCCCCCAGCCCCTGGCAACCACCATTGTATTTTCTATCTTTATAAATTTGACTATCGTATATACCTCATTTTAGTGGAATGATACAATATTTGTCCTTTCTTACTGGCTTGTTTCACCTAGTGTAATGTCTTCAAGTTTCATTCATGCTGTAGCATGTATCAGAATTCCCTTCATTTTTAAAAGACTGAGTAATATTTCATTGTATGTATATATGTATATGCATATTTAGTATATACACTCATCTGTTGATAGTCATATTTTTAAATTTTATTCATCAAGCTTTCCCTTTTAAATTCTATAAGGTTTTCATTTCTACCACTGTAAACACTCTGTGAACATTTTCAAGTCATTACATTTTATAGTTGATAATATACTATTATAAATCCATAACTGAAAGAGAATTGAAAATACTATAAGATAGAGATGGCAATATTTAATCAAGTATTTTTTTCTTTTGCATATTACTTGGAGATGGTCATTTATAAAGTCATAGGGTGGCTATAAAATTTTAAAGTTTATTGACATTGCATTACAACATATTATGTTCAGTGTGTTGCCCCTCAATTATAATGCAATATATCATGCAAAATTGTGGTAAATGTCATGCAATGACCCAGCATTTCCATAAGACCCTGCCCATGTTATCTCATGCACCACAGAAAAGTTGTGTCTCTGATTTTTACTGCACCTTTAGTGTACCCAAGATGAAGTAATTAAGGGGTTCATATTTGGGAGCTTGAAACTCACTCTATACAACCACCTTGCCCAGCTGAGTTCTGGAAATAATAATTCAACAATTCCCTCACTGCTCTGGCATAATGGAGTAGTGCACCAATTTGTTGGAACCACTACAGATAACCTTCCCCTAGCTTGTCAAGTGCAGGCATTTATAGGTCACTTAATATGATCAGTGAGTCAAATATGTGCCTATATTTCTGGTCTCTGTGATCACAGTGTATGTCAAACATGTTCATCTCGCTTATTTTTGTAGAAGAGGGACTTGAAACTGAGGATTTAAGTGACTTGCTTGAGGGTCAAATACTTTTGTCAGAGCAAGGAATAGAACTAAGATATCCTGATTCTCTAGCCCTAGCCCTTTCTATAATACAGTGTTCTTTGTAGTTTCTAATGTATTATTTTTACTACAAATTTGTTTCCTTAGCCTTGGTTTGATATAATTCTAGTTCCATAATTGTGTGCCAAGATTGTCACTATTAAAACCCCATTTAATACCTTATCTGCTTAGAAAAATGTCCAAGTATGGCATATTCCTGTCCAAAATATGATATGTAAAGACATGTAATTAACTGTCATCAATGTGATGATATTACAAGAAGATACAATATATAATTTAAGATATTCTGATGTATTTGAAATAAATAAACTTAGTTAAATGGATTTATATAATAAATGATAAATTCAGAGATACTTTGAAGATGTGCTTTAATATTCAGTATCAGGTAGAATGCTGATTGAATCTGCATTAAGATTAACATGATTTAATATTAGAATCCAGGTCAGTTGACTGGACTGTTCCAGTGGGTTGGGAGCTGGAATTCATCAGTGGGACAGGATCTGGTAGGCAGAGAAAGTGTAAAGCATGAGTTTGCTTCTGGGAAACCTGAACCATGTCTAAGACTAGATGTAGTTCAGCTAGCGCTTGTTATTTTTTGCTTCCTCAATCTGTTCTCCGTGTCCATTTTGATTTTAATAAAATCAGATTAAAGAGATTTCTGTGACAGAAGTGGTTCAGGGAAACTACTAAAGAGTCATGCCTGTGTTAATGGTCATGATTGTTTTATGTGTGGCTATTACATGTGTGAGACTCAGTTCTCTTTTTAACAATTGCTAACAGAGCCACATTCTCTTACCTGAGCCAGGCCTTGGTGCCTGCACTGGATACAGATTCATCATATGCTGAGATGGGCTCATACGTAACTAAGAGGTCAATTTCAGAAATGTTTGTTGAGATGGATAAAACCAGTATGTATTGGTGGACACAGTAGCTGATATGTAGTATCCAGTTAACATAAGTGGATACTCCGCAGGATTACATGGATAGGTTTAAAGCCTCGGAGACACAACCATTCGGTATTACCTGTGATGACAAGAAAGTGATAAAAGCAAGAACTTATTCAAAGACAGCTACTGTTAATTCATAATCAGTTCAGAGTGTGGTACTTTTGTATCTACCTGTGTTTCTTAATGCCAGATAAAATCAGGGGCTTACAGATAAGCCTGGCTTTGCTGCAGGGTAGAGAGGTTTTAGCAGATATTCATGGCAGTTCCTTGAATCTTCAGCATTCTGTTCAAGTAAGCCTCTACTTTGTCCCAAAGTCACAATACCTGGTGTGATTGCTCATGTCTTTTATTGAAGTAGTAAACCTTTAAAGCCCATTTGAACATGACTCAATACAGAAATATAAAATGAGAGAAACTTAGTTTTAAAAAAGTGAAAACCCTCTAAAGAGAAACTGAGAAACTTTTGTTTGAAAAAATGAAAAACTTTATTGTTTATGATGGTGTAGTTTAAGAATATGATCATGAAGATCAGCATTTTCAAAAGAACTTTGATAAAAGTATAATTTGTATTACGAGGGGAAATGAACTGAAAACATTCTTCTCTAGTGCTTTTATGGAAGTTTTTAAAAGCTGACTATGCATTTAATGCAGCACATAATGAAATGTGGACCCTTATAATTTACGAAAAAAAATAAACTTAAACAAAAAGGATGTCTTTGGTTTCTGTTCTGATCTCTTTGAATGCTAAGTAATTATTTCAGGCGTATACTTGCAAAAAATTGTTAGAAAATTAGAGTAGTTTAAGTTTTTTTTTACTGTTTTCCTTTGTGCACATTTTGCTTTGTCTAGTTTTTGCTTTTAAAGATCTTTATAGCTCTGTCAGTTAAGTTTGAGACTTGTCATTCTCTCTTCCTTCCTTTGTTTCATCCCTAACTATCATTTGTTTTAAAACTGGGTCAGTCTACTTTGATTTCATTTCCTTCCTTTCTGAAGGAAGGTTATTGGTTCCAAAATAAAGAAGCTCCCTGACATTCAATATTACATATGATTCACAAATACAGTTTGTAGTGTCCTCACAGCAAAGTATATGTGTATGAAAAACTGTATAGGTTTCTGCTTGGTTATTTTTTTCTTGCCCAGTGAAAAACAATATAATTCTGCTCAAACTAGCCCTTTTTCCTGGAGCAAAATGAGGAGAGTCCCGTAAGGCACAAACCCTATCTGAGCTTTCCTCCTTCATCTGGCCAGGGCGGGTCAGAGAATTGAAGGAGAACTCTTTTTTTGCAGAGTGAGTACATTGACATAGAGTGTGAGGTGACTGCAACCTTGGTCAAATTGCTGAAGCTGATTTCTTTCCATTATCAGAGATCGTTTATCAGAGAAAAGGAGGCAGTGTGTTGAGTAGAGATCAGAAAAATAAGATGTTGAATCATTTTCCACATTATATAAGATCTGTGATTTGGAGCAAGTTACTCAAATTCTCTTAGTTTCAGATTTTTATTTAGGAAAAAGGGGGATAACACTTATTTCTGAAGAAATCTTTATGACAAGATATTTTAGATGAAGTGCTAGTCATTGATTAGTGATTCCATCATTTGCAACCCAAGTGATAATTATTTAAGGTAGATTACATGTAACATCAGAGTTGACTTAATGTTTTACTTCATCCCAATATCTCCACAATAGGTGACTTAAACCTAAAAAAAAAGAAAACATTCTTCTTTCTGTTGTAGATTTTAGGTTTAAATTGTTTTTCTCTTTAATAGAATAGATCCTCAATTACCTTTGAAAGATAAATGAAGGATTATTGAGAAAGAATCATCCATAGGTCATTGTACAACAATAAAAGCAATAAATTCCTGTTTCCCCAGCTCTTTTCTCAATTTCATGTTAATGAGGCTCAAGGTATAAATGATCATGCCTACATGTAATCAATACCCTAAAAAGTAACCCAGCACCTTTACTTTCATATTTAAAATGCAAATTTTATAAGTAAAAACTAAAGAGAAGTACGGAATAAAAATTCTATTTCTCCTATAAGAGGAAATAAAATTGTTTGAACACATAAAAGAAGCAGTAACTCAAAATGTTAAGATGAATTTGAGATGAATTTTTACTGATACCATTGCAAAAGAGTTTCAGGTGTATTTTAAGTAGTTTTTAATAAACAAACTATAGGTAAATATTTTATGGCACAGCTTTGTTCATTTACTGGCACACCATTTTACTCATTTATGTGATTTAGGGAGAAAATTGACATATGACTTTCACAGGCCAAGTTGTACCTAACCCTTTAAAAGAAGGTATTGATGAATCATGACAGTGAATTTTGAAGGTAACTTCATTTACGGAATCCCGTAATCAAATTTTGGTTTTACGTTAACAGGAATGGTAGCAGAATTATCTCATAATTTAGTAAAATTGAAATTGGTACAATTCAAACTTATAGCACACTGTAAATATGGCTTAATTTTAAGTAAAATATGTTATCTCATATTTAAGGAGAGTGGATTTGCTTTTGTTCCATGTTAACAGATAACAAAATAGAAGCATTTAGAATTATTACCTCTAGGTTAGACCCAACTTTCTCATTACGGAAAAATATATATTTGAGTGCTTGTGTGTGAATTTGAGGCTCGGTTATATAGGTATTTTTATCATGTAATAGCTACAATGGTTAAATTAAGTTCATTATATTCAGTATTTTGTCACCCTGTTTTTTTCTAAATATGGACAAGGGAGAGGAAGAGACTGAAATTAACAAATGACTCACTGATCATTAGTGATTTTTCTTTGATTGTAGAGTGAAACAAAGCTGTTATATCAAGATGTAAAAACGGTATTTCTTTTGGATCAAACTGCAAATAACTCATTACTCTGACTTCTTGTTTCATTTTAGAGGTAATTTTCACTTTCCTCTTTGTTAACAGAAAATTTCATTTATTCATTAGATGTTTAGCAAGCCACTAACATGAGTGACAAATTGTGACAGTACTTATGGATGTTTTACAGATAGAAATACATCTTTAACCTCAGGAAATTTATATTAAGAGGGGAAATAAGACTATAAAAAACTGGTGCTATCAGGATTGCTTATGATGAGCATTTTTAAGAGAATAAACAAAATACTGCAATGATTGGTGAGAAAATGACTGTCTTATCAATTTTGCTTTGGTTTGCTTTGATCTTTTGCCCTATGAGTTCTCTATTCACTGCACTCTTTTCTCATCCAGGCCATCATCATCCTTTATTAACAGGTAACTGTTATTATAGTTACCTTTACATAACCTTTATTTCTATCCCCTATTGATGTAGTCTATCTTCTACACTCTCAGTGGAATATTTTCTTAAAGACTCATGTGCTTAAAAATATTCATGGCTCCCCATCTCTTTGACATTAAGACTATGCTCCTTGGCTTTCCACAGATGTTCCTTCACCATCTGGGCACACTGTGTCACATTTTTCAAACATTCAGTGCTATTCACTGTTCCGCAAATAAGACATCCAGTTTCTAACTTCATCCACTTTCTGTTCCTTGTGCATAAGATACCCTTCCCTTGCTGCCCCTGCCTGGAAAAATAATGCTTATCTTTAAAGATGGCACTAAAATTTCACCTCACACTTCCTAAGTCAGAATTGATAACATCACTATAAAATATTGATTCATATCCTTCTCAATTATTACTTTTGGAATTATTTTGGAGTCATTTAGGTAATTTTCTATCCTTATCACTATCTGTGAGCTCCTGGAATGCAAAGTGTATTATTTTTTAAGAATTCCCCATGTTTTACACCTGTTGGAGATCAAAAAAAGACTTGTTGATGGTAATAAGGAGTATAGTGCTATATGGATTCAGCCTACTTTGTATTGAAAAATAGATCACAATTTCTGACTTTCAAAAATAAAATGTGGATCATCATTGGACCATTGACATGGGCACTTAAGTGTCTTGTTTCACAGAATATTTCATCTCGCTACCCTGATGGTAATTAAATTTAGTTTGAAAAGTAGCTAGCTCACTAAAAATTAGGTTTTATTAAAGGCTTTGTTAAAAGTGATATTAAATATTATTACTACTCTTGCTGTTATTACCACTGCTATTACACCTAATGATACTACAACTAATAATAGCTAAAGTGCTTTATATTTGCCATGCACTGCAGAGAGTACTTTTGAATCTTATCTGAGCCTTTGGTGTCAACTGAAGGCTTTACTGGACTGATTTGTTATGGTCATCTTTATGTCATATGTGTCATTGTAATAGAACTGCAGTTTTTCCATTCTCTACTGTATGTTTCAGTTTTACTAGATGCCTTAGATTTTCACAAATTCACCATGTTTCTTCAAAGGTCTCTGAGCTTTTGCACCTCTGCTGCCACTCCTGAAAACCCCTTCCACTTTTTCAGGACTTCTATCTAGTTTCAGGATTGAAGACAAATATCTAAACATAATGCAGAAATCTCCCTAGCCTCTTGTGAAAATCTGAGTTGGAGGGCTACCGTTTGCTCCTTTAGAAGTGTTTTCCTTCTACCAAGCCTTGATCAAAACAAAATATCTGTTAATTTGTCACTCTTATGGCTTGTTCAATCGTTGAGGTCAAGAATCTCCATTATAATTAGTAGTAGTGAAAGTAGCAGTACTAACAGTAGTAGCATTTGTATTCCCAACTTATTAGTATAGCAGTTGGAACTCAATGCATGAGTGACATTTGAATGGATAAATGAATGAATGAATGAATGAATGAAGTAGTACCTTTGTGGTAATTATTATCTCCATTTAATAGAAGCGAAAACTGAGGTTCAGATAGTGTAAAGTATTTCTTCACAGACATTTAAGCTGAGCTTGTAATCTAGATCCCAGTGAACACTAAAATCCATCTTCTTTTTATTTAGTTGAAATTTTAGTTGAAATAATTGTAGATTCACATGTTATATTAGTGAGGGTTTTCCAGAGAAACAAAACCAATAGAAGATGTATGGATGGATAGATAGACTGATAGATAGATAGATAGATAGATAGATAGATAGATAGATAAAAAGATACAGATAGATATATCTAGGAAGAGATTTATTGTAAGGTATTGGCTCACATGGCTATGAGGCTAAGTTCCATGATCTGGGTACTGCCAACTGGAGACCCAGGAGAGCCAGTTGTATTGTTTGAAGCCCCGAGAGCTGGGGAGCAGATGGTGTAGATTCTAGTCCAAGTTGAAGGCCTGAGACCAGGAACCCTGAAGGCAGAAGGAGATTGATGTCCCAGCTCAAACAGTAGGGCAGAGAGTGAATCCAACCTTTCTTTGTCCTCTTCTATCAGCCTCTCAAAGGATCGGGTGGTGCCCACCCACATATAGTTGGCACTCAATAATATTTGTCTAAATGAATAAATAAATTACTTTTTGTATTTAAAATTAAAGAGCTCTACACTCTGGGCTTATAGTGAAAATAGTACCTTTTCATGTTTGATAATCATCACTCATGTAAATAAAATATTTTTATATTGAGTTGCAATAGTTGGTCATTGTGCTAGTATGATTTTTACAGGTACTAGATAAATCTATGCACCCTTCATATTTCTACTTCCACTCCTCAGTCACTGTCTTCTATCAGTGGTTAAAATTCTTCCATTATAATAGGTTCTGAAAGCTTAAAATTGAATTTCTTTATTAAAAATATATTTATTTTGTTAAAGCCTATACAATATATGCATTATTATTATTATTATTATTATTTTGTTTCATTTTATTTTTTGTTATTAATCATTATGCCTGTTCTAGCTGGAGGTCTTTTATTTACAAGGAATGGAGAGTCTCTTAATTTAACTTCGTGCAAAAAGGGGTTTCTTGAAAGAAGGCATGTGGTCAGGAACCTGGGCAGGAGAGCTTACTATCTGGACACTTTCAGGACTGGGCACTCTCTCCTCTCCACCCTCTCGGTCATGGAATTTCTCCCTTTGCACATCTGCTCTGGTTCTCTCTCCACTGGCTGGATTCCTCAGCTTACATTGACCTCTCGTGTGCCAGTTCCAGCCCAGACTCTATCTCATGTCCATTTTGCTTGATTTCCCCCACTTGTAGCTGGGCTTATAAGCCTCAGGCTGCTGGCCAGTCACTAGATGGGCTCTTTTCTCATCAAATTTTCACCACTAGTTTAGCTGTCATGGCAGGACAGTTGGCATTCTGTGATGCAGAACACAGGTTTGCCTTTTCTGCTAGGGTATGGATGAAGATACTTTTCTGAAGATAGGATTGTAGGCACCTGAAGGCAGTTCTGAGGACCCCTAGTACAATGAATATAGGTTAGTTTCTAGTTTTTATTGCCATTTTCTTGTAGGTTAGTATCAGCTCATTGCTTTAAATCTGGGAACAGATCTGTTAGTATATACAGTTTATTATAGAAATTCATAGAAGGAAATTAATTCATCATACAGTTTATGAAAACTATATAAAATGAATCCTTCAGATTCAATTTAAGGTATCTAGATTTATTTAAAGGAAAATATTAGGGGGGTTTCAATATTCATTTGCAGAATGACCTTCTTATAGGAATACTTTGAAGCCTTTCTTATATGACCCAAAAATAAAAATGTGAGGACACATTCTTTAGATGAGATAGAATGTTGTTTGAAATCAATCAACACATTTACTGTAAACGAGATAAAAAGTGAGCAAAGGTATGGACGTTGAAATGACACCTAGTATTACTGATATTGAAATATCAGAGAATGCTTTTCCATGACCATGGCTTATGAAAGAGAATCTCAAAACAGAATAGAAGAGGACTTTGGTGATACACAGGAAAAACAAAAGAAAGAAAAAATTGCCAAAGTATGTTTTCTCTTTGGATTCAAAAACTCATTTTGCAGATATGAAGGTCTATTTATAAACCAGGAGATAAATACAATTACCCACTTTACATTCTACTTGTAAGGAAATGTATAGTTGGCAGAATTGCATGCACAGAGTAGACAGTTGTTGAAAATATATGCTATACCTTATAAGGTCTGAGCAGGTTTATCTCATCTTCCTGCACCAATTTCATTTGTGTGTAATACAAGGCATGGGTACATAATGTTGATTTTGAGATGCTTTAAGGATCAGGACCATCAAAGAACAATGAGGGTGCTTCAGTATAGCAAAATGTCACCACCTCAGGAACCACATAATTAGACCTTTTGAAAGACTTTCAATAATAAGATGTGTAACAGTGATTGTGGTGCTGCTTAAATGTGAGTCTTAAATAAAATGGACAATAAATTTAACTAGAATATGTGAACAGAGCAGTTTTATTTGTGTTAAAACTTTACAGTTTATTCTTCAACAATTTCCCAGTTCAAATGTGTACATGAGTGTGTATCATTTTCTTCCTATATTTAATACTTACAATTGAATTCAGTGTTATGTCTTATTGTTTTTTTCAAATTAAATTAATTTTTTTCAAATACTAAAGTCAATCCATCCTTTTAATAATGACGTTTAACATTTTGTGGACATACCTGACATTATAACTATCTTCCCTGAAAGATGACAGGAATTACATGAGTATTTAGGTGTCTCTAAGATTTAGGTTATTCACTGTTGTTGTTTTTATCTGTAAATCCTTTGCTGATGATTGCTCACATTAGAAAGGAAGTTGCAGGTTTGAAAAGAATCAAAGCATACTTTCCATATGCCGTTGAGGTATGCTGGATAGCTTTCGTTTGCCCTTTCAGATCCCCTTTACCCTCCTCTGTACTCTGTCCAGAAACTGACATGTATTTTAGTCAGTTGGGATGGGCCAACGAGAAACTGTCAAGAGACTGAAGAGAAGGAGGTCTGATTATTCACTGCCCTGACCTCCTCCTTGAGACTATGTCCTGCCCTAATGCCACTGTTTCCCTAACTGCATTCCGTAACCTCTCCTTCCATTGGTCCCTCGGTCCAGCTGATGACGACAGCTCAGCTCCTCTGTTGCTCGCGCTGGTCCCTGAACTCTCCTTTATGGTCCCCCTGTACCTCACCCACAACCTTGTAATTAGTCTCTTTGTAAATAAGGTGTTATCTTAATTTGAGTATACCATCTGTATCCTGTGGGGCCCATGGGGAGATACAGATTCTGCATAGTGCAGAAAGGACTGGGAATCTAGTGAGACAGGAAATGGTGAGATTATTGCATAAGTACTAAGAATGCATCCCATTTGGATTCTGGCCTTAGCATTCAGAGGAGAGTCTTCCGTTTAGCTTTGGTTTTCGTTGTTTCGGAGGGCCGAAATGATGGTCTGCTTTGGCATCGTTTTTGGCAAATCTGATCTTGTGTGTGATTAATAATTGTATGATCACATAGGATTCAGTCTAACTAAGATTAGTATATCAGGAATTAGTCATGTCATTGAATTTATTCTTACAATCTGAATATCGCTTTTCAAATTTATGTAATCTCTCTAAATTTATCTTGAAATAAATATCTCCTTTGTTTTGTATGTTATAATTCTGTAAACTGATGTGGAACTGTAATTGTATTATAGCAAGAATATGACACTATATTAAATAACAAAGTGCTTTTAAATTGTGTATGAAATTAATAGCTTTCAATAGTTAAATATGATCCAGATTAGCAATCAATACAAATATTAAGAAAGTGCATTACCCAGATCATTTTAGAAAGAGCTTTACATCGTTTTCAAGCCTAGCAAGTGTCAATACAATTTTAAATAAGGCAAAGCAAAATAATAGATATTAGATTATGCCAAAACTATGATTCACATTGAATTGTTTAATCTATTATTATCCATGATATTAAATGAAATACTCTTCAAAGATTATTCTTTGAATACAGACTTACTTTCTGTAAAGAAAAAAAAAAAAAAAACTGTGTCAGAATTCTTCACATTTTTAGAATAAATTAAAAACAGAATGTCAGTGTTGTTACCTCAAACTTTCATATGAGAGGAAAACTTTTGAATCAAACACAACAACCCCTATGATCAATCACGTTGCATACAGACAAATTTTGGTAGTCTTATATACCAGAGGTTCATTTTCTGATGAATTTTTCTTCAGTGTCAGCTTTGGGGAGATTTTAACTGGGAGTTAATTGATGTATAACATTGTGTGAGTTTAAGGTGTACAACATGTTGATTTGATACATTTATAAATTGCAATATGATTATAACTGTCCTGTTGCTAATACTTCTAGCATGTCGCAGAATTTCTTTTTTTGTGGTGAGAACAGTTAAGGTCTAGTCTCTTGGAAACTCTGAAGTTTATAATACAGTATTGTTGACTCTAATCACTATTCTGTGCATTCGTTCTCCAGGACTTACTTATGATTTTAACAATCAGTGTTTGACAAAACTGTTTACTGAGCACATCCATTCACAGCCAGAGACATTCATAGGTAGTGGTTTCTAGGCTTCAGTGATCATAGGTTTGTAATTGGGTAGCTAGCCATATTATGATAATCTTTTTTGAGTTTCTTGCTTTTCAACAAAAACTGGCCATTGGAAACTTTCCACTCAATACAAGGATTTTAGAACTAGAGAAAGTATGCTTTGCCAGAAAATATAATCTTTATTTAAAAATACAATTTAAAAAATTACCCAAATAGAAGTATTTGGGAACAATTACTGTTAATAAAGAAACCTACCTTTTACAATAATTTTGTTTTCTAAAAAACTTGAAAATATAACTTAAAAAATTACCTGAATAGAAGTATTTGGGAACAATTACTGTTAATAAAGAAGCCTACCTTTTATAATAATTTTGTTTTCTAAAAACTTTCCCCAATAGAATTTTGCTATTCTCAAAGTTACAATGCAATTTAGAGTATAACTGCTTATTTTGGCCGGAAAACTTCTATTAGCTTTCTTCTCTCCCTAAAGTATCTATCCCATCTGCTGGCTATTAGTGACAATCAAACCCACAATAAAGAATCACATTAAAAACCACCACTTTTTTTTTTGTTAGTCCCTGAGATGCTCTCAGTACAGATATTAATGTAGCAAGGCTGAATATTTCTGTGAACATCAATTTCTAACTGAAGCTAGATGTCTGTGCCAGAAAGAATTTGTCTGAAACTGGGATTTGAGCATGGGTGTCCATGACATCTAAAACAACTGTTCTCTGCTTTCTCGTCTTTCTTCTCTATCTCTATGTCTTTTAGTTACTGTGCCCCTATCCCATCCATCCTCCACTGAGACCTGTCGCTGCTTTTTGTTGCATAGTGTATTTAAGCTGTCTGTCCATGTGTTTCTGAAAGTCCACTGATTATATTTGTATGGTAAAACATGATAATATTTCTTCTTTTGAATTTGTAATTGTATCTCCTGTGTGCATTAAATCGCAAGTCCCAGTTTAAAAATGGCCATCCTATTTACATATTTTAACCCAGAGACTATCTTCTGAAACAGAGAAAAAAAAAGCCAGTAAGCGCCAACGCAGTAACACCAACAAGGTCAGCAACAACCGTGAAAGGGTAGGGATGTGAGGATTGGAGGAGGAGTGTAAACTGTTCTGGACCCCCAGAACGTTTCTGCTCCAGATCTGATCTGAGCACTGACAGCTTCCGCAGCCCCTGGAAGTTTGTCCGAAATACAGAGTCTCAGGTCGTACTCCAGACCTAATCAGTCAGGATTTGCCATTCACAATTTCACACGTGATGTATATACACATTAAAGGTTCAGAAGCACTGCTTTTCTCTCTCTTTTTAATTTTTGTCTTCCTGTTCTCCGATCACCTGAATTTTTTTTTATATTTAAGATATGTGGATTTTTAATGTGATAGTTCTTAATTTAAAAAAATTGTCCAGTTCAGTTTTTGTTATCATTTTTTTTTTAACAATTTCTGGACCAAGAATACAAACTGAAAGCATCGTTAGGTCTGGGAGGCTACCAGTTTGCAAAGTGTTCTAAAACATGCAGCCAGTAAATGTGGCAGCCTTAATCTTGTATTTTCAGGAAACAGTGATGTCTAACTATCTAAGCAAAACTACTCCTGGTAAAAAAATCAGGTATTGCCATCAGTAGATATGCCAAGCTTGTTTCAGTTTTTAATAAGTGCCATGAGTTCATTTTACCTTTAATGCTGTCTGCTCTCACCACCCCAGTGTATTATATTTGTAGAGCAGCTGCAGACACCCTTTCAGAACCAAAGTCGAAACTATCAGTTCCTCCAAAGGCTTCTGTGTTACTCAGGAATAAAAGCCAGCACCTTGCAAGCTTTTTGAAAGGCTCTCACTCCAGTTGCATTCTTTAAAATTTATGTCTTGTTACCCTGGCACACTTGCTATTACTTCAACCACCTAGAAAAATTCTTAATGTTCTCTACCCGTGGCTTGCCCTTTCCCTACCCCAGCGCTGTCCCAAATGTTGTTTTTACCGTGAGGCCTTCTCTGATGAAAACCAGAAATCAGTAGCCCCCAATCCTCACCCCAACACTCCCCTCTTTGATGCTTTTCCTCCAGAGCATTTGCCATCATCGTACTTCTGTAGGTTATTTTATTTGTTTATTCCCTGTCTCTCACCACTTGAATGTTAGTTCTGTGAAGGAAGGGACTTTTGGCCTTTTGTTCATGCTGTATCCCCAATAGGTTCTTAATAGTAGGTATGGTTGAATGGATTACATCCTTGCTTAAAAATTATGTGACACTACTTACTTATCTGTAAGTTTTTGGTTTGTTTGTTTGGTAATGGTACACAGTTGAGGGTGATTTTATTTTATAAGTGTATATAGTATAAGCTATAACTATTATTATTTTATAGGTTTTCAGATACACCATATATCTCAGGTTTTCAGATACACCATATATCTGCAGGTTATTTACTCCTCTGCCATCCTGGAAATTTTACAACTATATAACCTTACTTCTAAATGTGTCTATAACATAATATCTTTAATCAAGGGCACATAACATCTTCTTTGATAAAGTTCTTTTAAATTGTGAGTGCTAATCATTAATTATCAACTCTATTCTAAATTAAATAATTGAGCTGTACTTTATTATTTGGTTTGAACAAAATGCAATTAAAATAAAGTAGAAAATCTCCCACAGTATGATGAAAAAATCCAGTTATCCTTAGGAAAGAGTTTTCTTTCCTAAATCAACATGGCAATGCAAATGATCTTATATAACTGCTTCTTGAAACATTTTACTGAGAATAATAAATATGATTTCAAGTATTACTCAGTTATCATTCTAAGAAAGAGATTTGAAACTGTATGTTTCTTTCCTCAAGTGCACTATTTAGCCTCACAATTATCTGGCACTAAAAAAGATTACTCTCAATAGAATATCTTAAAATAGAGAATTAATTCATTACTATAATTAAGTCTTAAAGTTCAAGAAGTGATTTTTTTGTTAAAAAGCCCCTTTAATTTTTTTTCTTATTACAAAAAGTTGTGAATATGTACACAGGAACATCGAGAAAGTTAATATTCATTTATGTACTCTCCATTAATTAGGGAATTGGTTGTAGATACTTCTTTTTAATACATAAAAGAGAGCCTAACAAATTAGGTGCTCAATAAATATTTGATAAGTAACAAATGAATCAACTAAAAAATGAATTTATCTTAGACATGTTTGTGTATATAGGTAAGTTCTTTCACTGAGTTCTCTGTGATAGGTGAGGAACTTGTCTGTGATGAGAAGGGTTGTTGATGCTATATAAAAAATGGAATAGGTATTTGGTAGTAGGTCTCTTGACTAAGAGTTAATTAAAATGTACTCCCCACAGCATTGTTAAATATTTCCATTTATTATACCAAAAAAATTAAAGGGAGAAAAATTCTAAATTATCACTGAATCTACTTTAATGACTTAGGAAATTTTATAGATTTTTTTTTAGTAATAACTTCTTTTGAATTGAATTTAAATATTAAACATAATTTTAAATATTGATTTTATCCTTATATACTACAAAATACATGACTAAGCTAGAAGAATTTACTGCACTGGTAATTTAATTATTTTTACCTTTCAATTTTAGTAGAAATATCAATTAGCATTATGGTTATTTTCATTTTACAAGTAATGGCATCTCGTAGTATGCATCCGGTTTGATACTAGTAGAAGACATATAAATTAGTAGTATTTCTCAGAATACTAATAGAGATATTAGGTTAAATGAACATCAATTATTTAACATAATGTTTCTATTTTAAGGTGGAAAATATGAAGGCATAGGAATGATATAAATGGGAAAATCTGGGATAAGAACTTGAGTTCCTTGATTCTCACCTATATGTATGTGTAACTTATGATTACATATTGTTGACATGCTTCAAAGTTATTGAACTGATACATAACTCAATTAGTATATAATACAGAATAATGCTTTATTTATACCCCTTTGTAAATATGTGGTTTTATTTAATGTTTATACAAAATATTAAAACAAAAATAACAATGTCAATTACAACTCTTCCACAGAAATTTTGTAGTAATGAGTAGAATATCAATGAATTGACATCACTTGTAGCTTTCATAACTTTTTAATAACTTTCCATAACTTTATCAAGTCCAGAGATATCAGGAAATGCAAGGATTAGAGGAAGATTGGGAAGACAATTGGTCATGTCCAAGAAAATCAATCAATAGAGATAATGAATTTGGTGAAGGTTTAAATGAAATGTTGTTTGAGTGCAGGAATAAGGTACAAAGGATAAGTAGGCTAAGATTCTGCCAAATGCCTCCTGACGTGATTTTGCCTCTTCACTCTCTCCTCCTCTGGAATAGCATACCTTTCTTTTGGGAACTACCTCTCCACCTTCCCTACTTGGGGATCCAAGTGACAGATGCTTGTGGACATTGTCACCAATCCGGAAATGGACATGTGCTGTAAACTCATCCAGTCATTGTTAAAGATATTGCAAAGTGGAGATGGCAGGGCAGAGCCCGTTCCTCTTTGGATCATGGGCTAATAAGATGTGAACGTGAAAGGCTCTGTAGATGAGCCTTCAAGGAAAGCAAACGAAAAGAATAATAAAATTCCTGATAGAATGCAGGTCTCTGCTCCGTTACTTCTCAGTTTCACTCTGCCTTTCCCATGATGAGGTTACATGAGCCAGTAATTCTTGCTTAGACTGAAACTAGGTTTATTCTTTAATTCTCAACCAGAGTTCTGACTAATGCATCTTCTGTGGTCAGAACACCTCTTACTAGTGCTGATTGAGGCCACATTATATATTAGGATGGGCTCTACTGAACCCACAGTTTAAGGTACTGAGGAAATAGTAAACAAATGTAATATTGAAATGTACAGCTGAAAGGATATTAGAAAGCATCAAGTTCAGTATCCACTATTATGGACAATGCAACAAAAATGCCCACAATAGTTTATTTTCAATAAATGATATCACAGCTCATTCAATTAATGCACATCATATTGAGTCTTAGATCTGGAATCCCACAACTTTTCATAGAAAGTTGCTCCTTTCAGTACTCTCTCTTGGTCTAGTAGGAGCCAGGAGCCAAGTAAAAAGGAGACATGCGTGATTGAGATTTGTCCTCTACCTAGGTCTTAATCCATCAAGGTCTGCTATGCTTATTTCTTGAACAGATCTAGCTTAGCTTCTAAGCATGATTCAGGAAGTTGTCGTTTCATGTTTTTGTTCAATATCTGTCTCTTTCCTTCCAACCTCACAGTCAAACTCTCTTCTTAATATTCTTTCCCCTTTGGTTTTGGACTGGGTTGCACTTATGGACCTTTCTCTGAATCAGAAACTGTCCCAGTGGTCTTGGCTATAGGGCCACCCCTAGGACTGTGTGGGTGTGAGGGGAAAGGGAGACCCAGGCAAATATTTTGCAGTGACCTTGTCTGTATGAATAATTTGAGTCATCCAAAATCATCATGTCAGGACAATTCTGGTGAACCAATCTCACACAATTTCACAAAAGAATTTCCACACTGGCCAGTGAGAGTGAGGTGCTCATCAAGCCATCCTCCTGAAACCTACCCTACCCCTGCATCTCTAGAAGATCCCGGAGACACAAGTTTCAGAGATATTCAAGGCATAAGACTGATCCCTTAAACAGATTGGAAGAGAGCATCATGACACAGAGAAATGTGGGAATGAGACTCATATGGGTCCGCGTCTTAGCTCAGGGGATCTCATCCAAAGAGCACTCCTGACTCTGCCCAGTCTTAGGCAACGATGAAGAAATAGAAAATTTCCAAGAAGGCCTCAGAAATCATAGGGCCCTCTGGGGTTCAGGACTTTGTTAGGGGCCCCACTTCACTAGTCTGAGGGAGGTGTGCTTGGCTTGCTTGTCCCTCTTTTTTGGCTCCATTCATGGTTGTAATCAGATGGCTTCCTCAGAGTCGGAACTCATTATACTCTCATCCGCAAACCTACTACCTTCTAATATTTTATGTCCATGAATAGCACTGAAATTTGCCCATTGCCCAAACAGAGATCTTTAAATCATTTCCTATTCATTCCCCTACCTAAACATAATCCATTGACAAATCGTGCAGATTTGGCCACTTAAATAAAATTATCTTGGATATCATCCACTAGTTTCTGTCTTCACAAACTCCATCATGAACTAAGCCATCATGCTGTAATCACATCATGATTGTTCACATCCATTCTAGTCCCTCTTCTAGAAAGAGCATCCTTTTAAAATTGGAGGTATGATTATACCACCTTTTTGATGCTTAAAATTAATTTAGTGACTTATTAATTTGGGGTAAAGTATAAACACTATGGTAGTGATAATTCCCTTATGATGGTCTGCTTCTGCATGACCTCATCTTTACCATCTCTTCCCCCAGCTGTGTCTTTCTCTGTGACTGATGTTAGGCTCCCGATTACTATACTTATTTCAGTTCCTTGTAATTCCGCCATTGCTCTTTCATTGCCTTGAATGTTCTTACCTTCCTTCTTTACTTCTACATTTCATTTATAGTGTAATTTCCTCAAGGAAATTACACTATAAATATACTCAACTTCCTTGAGACCTTTCTCTCAAGGAAGTTTCTCTAAGTGGGTCGCATGCCTCTCTAAGCTCTCATTCCATTCTGTACTTTTCCTTTGTATCTCTGTTTTCAGAGATATGTTTCTGTTCCCCCCTATGTCTATCAACTCTGTGAGAAGAGATCCTGTGCCTCGTTTTGCCACAGATTATATATACATGATCCCTAGATTTGTGACTGGCTATATAGGGTGAATATTGAAAAAAGTCACAACTTGAAAATTGAAATTCATTAATAGATAACAATGAAATTCAAACGTTCATTGTCAAACTTATAGACAAATATACATTTGAAGGTAATTTATAGAGAAATTGAATTGCTTTAAAAGCATACAAACAGCAAAGAAATCATTAACCAGATTGTTGAAAAAGAAAATGTACTCAGGAAGAAGACGGAAACAGTATGCCCTAAAAAAGCCTTCAGGAAGGGTAATATAAAGATAATTCTAAACTTTGGGCATTTTTTGTTACCTGAAAGGTAAGGAATATGCTCTGACATTAATTATAACTCTTCTAAATAAACCACTATTTAAAATTTCAAGTGTATTTCAAAAATTTGAGATTTGTATGTATGAAATAACATTTAAAGTGGTTTTATGAATTTCACTTATTTCAGGGTTTCTAAATCTGTTCTCAGAATGAATGGATACAGTGTTTTGTTTGGAACTTTAAAAATCATGTATATTACAAGGTAGCTTTCTGCAAAGATATTAGGTACAGCATTATTTAAAGGCTTATGTCTAGGTGTAAACGAACATGTTTAAAGACAATTCTCAAAGGGTAGATTAACTCTAAAGATTTAAGAAAATTCAAATTAAACACTTCTAATTGGCAAAATTGCCACAGGGACATTAATCTTAATCAGTGAATAATGAAGAATATTGGTGCATAGTAGAGGCATAATTGTTGACTTCTAAAAGAGTTTTAAGTTTCTCTGAGCATTGATATTCAGTATTAAAAAGGAATTAGTTCGTTAGCTTTCTCTATATACATTTATTAATTAACAGTTGATTAGTTAAATGTGATCATTTTCCTGACGTAATACTGTTGTCTTGCATGTCTTGAGAATTATAAAGTCAATTCAGCTTATGTCTGTGTTTTAAAAAGTAAAATGTATATCATTTCTAGAAGGAAAGTGCAACTTAATTGTTAATAATTATAAATCAATAGATAGATGCCTTTAAAAAGCATGTATGTTCCAGTTTAATTTTTCATTTGGAGGGGATGCGTTTTTGGTACAAATCACATGAGTGGCCCATTAGTCACAGGAAAAAAGTGAATGAACACATGTATACATAGACTGTTGATAAAATTGAAACACTAGTGTAACTCACGATTGATTATGTTAACTATATAAAATATTCTAAATATTTTTCAAAGTCACATATCTATCTACACAGCTAACTTCGTCATTTAAGAAAGATAAGAAGAGGAAGAAATTGTGGAATATGTAGATAAGAAGTCTGTGTCTGAAAACTAAACATGGAATTAAAAAGTTTTTTTAAAAAGTCAGTTTTTAAGCAAGAAAGGCTGATGAGAAACAATTCAAATGTGCCTATTTCTACAGAGAATGAATATATTGTGTGCCTGTGAAAATATTAATGAAAGCAAAGTATTATAAAGAAAAATATCAGTAAATAAGAAAATATTAAATACTTGAGTATTAAAGAAAATCATAATGTTAGTTTTTATTCTCTGTTTCAGATTTTACACAGGTATCAGCTTTCCCATAGTATCTTTCAGAGTGGTGTAATTTATTTATCTTTTCTTTAATCTAGCACAGTGTCTGACAAATAGTGGAACTCATTAAGAGTTGACTGTTGAATATTACACATTCCCATCAGAAATTCACAGATGGACTTATTGGGGTTTTTTTTTAACATCTTTATTGGAGTATAATTGCTTCACAATGTTGTGTTAGTTTCTGCTTTACAACAGATGTACTTTTTAAAGGAAATGGAAGTGAGAGACAAGAGACAACAAACTAATGAGGCAGATATGTATCAAAGCAATATGAGCAGAACATCTGTTTATGAGAAACAGAAAAAACTAATTATCCATTAGGGATATCCATGGAGATTCTTCATTTCCCCCTGCACTTTGTCTTTGTCTTACCAAAAACTCCTTACCTATTACTGTTAATTTTATTTAATACATTAGATAACAATACCACAAATTCTTTTCAGCAAGGGTACTTGCCAAGTTAAAATTTTCCTTACCTCAGAATAGATAAGATGTTGAGTTTAAATGTTTTAATTCACTTATTTTTAAGTTTGCAAGTACTTAGTGTGGATTTGTTTTTACATTTTCACTGAATCCAATATTAATGATCTCTTAAAGCGCATATGGGCAGTCCTCATTTTTCAGGGTAGTGCAGGATCAAAAAAGCGAGAGCACCAGCTGAAACTATGCAAACAAGTCAGTGGAAAAATTAAGGTTGTTCTGAGTCATTTAAAATTTTTGGTCAAAACATTAAACATCTCTTGGTCATAAATGCATAAAGACATGAAAAATAGTAAAACTAATATTTATGCAGTACGCTGTAGTTTAAAACTTTAGGCATATTGAGAATTAAAGTGATTTCCTCCTTTGGTAAAATACTTATCCAGAGTTGGTTGAGCAGTGCTTGCCTTATTGTTGTATAATTTATGGTTAATATCATAAGCAATCATTTTTTTCTATGCCTTGGCAGATTGTCATATTTCTTTCAAAGTTTGGATCAGCTCTTGGCATTTTATTCTTTGCTCTTTCAATATTGTAAAATATCTCCAAGAGTTTGTTTTGTTTTGTTTTGTTTTTGATGTGAAGTTTTCATTGGCATCTCTTCCTCTGGAACATCTTCATTCTTTTTGTCACAATCAGTTTCTTCACTTGTGCTGATTTTTGCCTTAACTAACTTCCTTTAGCTTTGTATCTAGAGCCTCTTAAAGGGTGGCAATGTCAACATCCCCAAGTCATTTATTTCTTCTATAACTCCATTTAACTTTGACTTTAATTTCACTTCCAGCATTATCATTTTTAATTTCTTCCTTAAACTTTCCTTTCTGTTATCTATTTTTATTAAATTTCATGTGATTTTATCACTGGGAGAAAAAGAGGCAGTACAGTCATTGGCGTTGCTCTTGCTGCATAAACTGAATAGATTGACAGTGGCCAATCACTAACAGACTATGAACGAAGTGACATTACTGGCCAGTGGTCATGATATGCATCTGTTATTTACAAAGTAACTTATGTACCTGCAGACTAACACCCGAGTATGCACTTTATGCAACAGTCAATAAATCATAGTAACAATATACCCTGAACTGTGTTATGGGGGTTGATATAATTTAACTAAACTCTGGTAACCAAAATTCATGCACCTTCAAACTGTGTAAAGTAGGGACTACTTTCACTTTTATTATTTGCGATGAATATTGATTACTTTATTATATGTGTGGACACGTAAAATCCATTTTTTAACAGTGAGATGTCACTTGTAACCTCTTGAATGGTTACTGTTTTCAATTGATGGTCCTATTTATATTGCACTAACTTGGACACATAATAGCTATCAGTTGAGTAAACAGAAAAAGCCTATTGGCTGTTGCAAGCCAGCCAAGACCAGTGTCTGCAAGGAAGAGTCTGAAGCTTTGTAGGTCCAGAAACCCTGTTATACCAGAACCCTCATTGTTTACGATACCTCTTGGGTTGACTCATTCTAACCAAAAGAGCAAGAAAGCACTTAATAATCCAAATACAATGTTTGAATTGATAATCATGAATATAACCATGAATTGAATGACAGTTGTCACAGCGGGTTTATACAATAATACACTCTTTCTCAGATAGGAATCTCAGCCCTACTTGCAGTTGATAATTTGGTGGGCTTGGACCAAGAACTAGAATTAGAGGGCTCTACCTTCAGAGAGAAAGTGAGTACATGTTCCCATTGACTAGGGCTCTTGAAAGGCACTATGCCTAATACCTAAAAGCACATATTCTAGAGCAGTGCATCCCAATGTAGTAGCCATTAACCATATATGGCTACTGAGCACTTGAAGTGTGGTTAGTCCAAACTTGGATGGGTTGTAAGAGTAAAACGCATGCTGAAGTTTGAAGACTACTATGAAATATAATGTAAAAATCTCATTAGTAATTTGGGTATTGCTCATATGTTGGAGTGATATTATTTGGATATATTCGTTTAAATAAAATATATTATTAAAAGGTATTTCACCTGTTTCTTTTTACTTTTTTCAGTGTGGCTACAGAAAACTTAGGATTGTGTCTTGTGACTCACATGATGTTATTAAGGCAGCACTGCCCAGAGCCATAATGCCTAGGCTCAAATCCCATCTTCACGATGTATTATACTTGGGTGACGTTGCACTTGGCACTTAAAACCTTTGTTCCTCAGCTTCCTTATCTGTCAAATAAAGAAAGTAACAGTTCTAGAAATAAGCATAAAACTCCATGTAAATAAGGTAAATATTAGCACTTAGATATTTGCCTGACATTTAGTTAAGCACTTTACCTTAGTTATTATTGATGTGTTAATGGACATAGATAATGTATTAAACATATTCTATCACTTGAACTCTTTCAGTTTTGTTTTCTTACTATCCGTATCATTTACTCTTTCCAGACATATTGCTGTATAATTGGGTTAGATTACACTTTCTTTACATCAGCCAAATCAAGGCATGTTTTCCTAGGAACACACCCAGGACTGTTGACAGAGAGTTGAATCAAGGCCGTTTTCATCACCAATATGTTTATATTTCATTACGAACATATTTACACACTATATCTTTTTAGCTTACTTCTATAAATGGCTAATTGTATCCATTGTGTGTGTGTGCGTGAGTTTTAATTATTTTTACTTTCTTTATCTACAGTAGTTTTTTTCTCACATTGTTGACAAATAATGGGAGCCATTTTCTTAACAAATGATTAAAACATTTTATTATTTATTATCAAAAATAATTTATAATTTATATTCAATATAAAAGTAAATTATAATATATAAGTATTACATGGAATTTTATGTATAATAATTAAGGTTTAATACAATTATGTGGTTCTGTGTTTCCTATTACAGTGCCAAATAACTACAGGTATTCTATAAAGCAGAGGGGTTTATAGGTTATAAGGTTATAGGTCTATTGACTGATAAACTCAACTTTTAGTTATATTTTTTGAAAAATATTTTTTGTATGGAAATGATTTCTAAATGTAGCTGGATTAACTAGACTTCTGTGATTAAAAAAAGGGTAAATTGCATTCATTTCTGCTTTATGTTAGTACTTCTCTATTGTTCAGATATCTAGAGAAAACAATTATTTTATATATATGTAATGAAATTTTATATTTCTTCATCATAAATGATGGGCCATGTATCAATTTTCATGTCTGTGCTTTATTTAATGAACAATACTCCTACAACTGGACTAATCATAATCCAAAATAGCTGTTCCTCAAAATAAGGTCTTCCAATTACATGACTCTAGTGTTTCTATGTCCTCTTATTTTTCCCAATATCTGGGCTTATAATATAGTCATAACAATATATTATTTATAGTTAACTATATTTATCCTTCATCATGGTCAATGAGAATGTGAGGCTTTGGTAGAGTTTTTATCTCAGCTGTGATTTTTTTTTTTTCAATTTGATATATTTACATCTTGGTGTCATTGCTTTCTCTTGTAAAGATATCTTCTTATCCTAACTCATTCTACTTCCCATTCTATGATTATTTAATTTATCTATTTTATATCAGATGATACATTTCATCTACAGCTTTCTTAAAGTCTAACTATACTTTATGAATTGAATTTGAGCTGTATTGTGGCAGTAATAACTTCAAAATATTGTAATAGGTTTGTTAAGCATGACCTCTCCTGCCTGAATTCATGTTTGCTATAATTAATCAAATTATGCTTTACCAGGTGTGCATTTGCCATGCTCCCTAAATACGTTTCCATGAGTATAATTCTACAGCAGATATTGACCTTTGTCACTCTTGATTCATCTTCTGTTGTTCATCTTATAGTACATTCTGTCCTTTAAATATACATTTAATTAATAAATAATACTCATTCAATAGTAGAATAGATTATTTATTCCAGCTGAACTTGCTAGTTATTATAACTGGAATTCCTAAAAGAATTTAATCTATATCACTAAACTCTAAATTATTATAATTAATAAGCATGTGAGAAATACTTATAAAAAATAGTTTATATCAAGTCTTACAAAGCCATTTTACAATTTTTCAACTTTCTGTTTGTTTTTAATCATGTGTACAAAAGAAATGAGAGTCTCTGTAGTAACATTTATCCAAATAGAGAGGTAACATAATCAGTCCTAGGAAGAAAATATTTAACCACTGAACTATGCATTGGGGTCTGTAAGTAATGGGAAATTATCACAATTAAAGCAAATTTTAAAACATGCCTAATTCTAAAAGTAAATAAAATAATTTAAGATATTTATCATCTTCTAGACAGATGGCACTATGACATATGCAATCAATCTTTAATATTATTATAGATTATTTTTATTTGGCTTTGCAACATAGAAACAGTTAAGAGCACAGAGAACGATATCCCCTTTTCTTGGTAATTTTAAATTGTATGCAAAATAGTTTGACTGTTTTAAACTGTTATTTTTGTGCAGGTGCAGAGGTTAGAATAAAAGCAAAATATGGTCTTAAAATTTTTTTAAAGCCTACACAATATTTCTGACACCCGGTTTATTTATAAAGAATTCTTATTATCATTTTTATGTCATTTCTTAAATACTTCATTAATAAGGTATTTATTATCTAATTAAATATTATACTTTAAATAAAGGCTAATGAGAAATTCTTGATGAAAAATGATATTTATAATATCAAAACATTCCTTTATTTCTCTGACAGTTGGGAAATCTGCAGTTTTTCTTTATATTGCATATATATTTGCAGGAGGCAATAAGTACACACAATATTAAATGCACAGTATTAAACATTACTCAGTAGATATTTTTAATAAATAACCATGGAATACCGTTCTCTTTATTGCAATCACAACTGTGTTCTTTCTTCCTAAGGCGATCATCAATCTTTTTGTCTATGTTAGTGGCCTCACATAAACATACACCACACAAAATCCAGCTGGTAATGATTCCATTATAATTTATGTAAATTTATACTCATTATTTTATCTTAATTGGAATTGTATTTTAAATCTGATATGTTCAGATGACAAAGATCAAGTAAATATTAAGTGGACTGCTTGAGATTTCCTTCTTACTATGGCAAAGTGCAATGAAAAGATTGAATTCAATTAGTTTAATATCTTTCAGATATGCAAATCTGAGTGATTATGACTTTAGCAAAACTGGCTTGATTTCTATGATATAAACCTTTAAAGTTTAAATTTATAAAATTGAAAGTATATATTACATCACATAGTTATAAACTATCTTTAATTTGTTAGTTTTATATGAATAAAAATTTTGCTAAATATTTTCATTTTGATTTTTTGGTTTTTGCAGTTTCTTTGGCTTTTGTAGGATTGAAATCAATTTTTAGACCTAATATTTTAAAAGATGTACAATTATATTATTATTATAGAAGTCAAGTTTGAAGATATACCATGTCATAATGTCAATCATATCACTGTATTTTTAAACTATCAGGGCTTATTAGCTTTTTTTTTTCCTATATCTAGCTCCATAATAGACCTATTTTGTAATATGATGCATTTCTTTCTGTATCTTTATAGAACTAGTGTTATTTTTCTTACTTATATAATATTTTATTAAAAATACTCAAATGTATTCCAGAAGAAAAGAGGCACAATCCATTTTCTACTGAGTTACCATATGTTAGGTATTGTGCTAAATACTTTAAATCCGTTAATACATTTATTGCTCACATTAGCTCTATCAGTGAGTTATTATTATACCTACTTTATGGACAAGTAAACTGAGAACTGAGACTCAATGGATTGGACTGAGGAATTAGTTCCATTTAATTCCAAAGCCAAAGTATTTTCTGGGATATGCACTGAAATGTAAAGGAAATGTACTACATTCTCTGAATGTTCACTAACTATACTTGACTAGGATGTAAAGATTGACAAAAAGAAGCACCTCTGATGTTTACATCAATATTGAAACGTTTTTAAATTCAGTGTTGCTCGGAGGCCTAAAGTGCACTCCTCTAGGGCACTCATTTTAAGCAAACAATTAAAACAAACTGATGAAGGGATAATTTCCTGCCTGAAATATTTAGCCATAGGAAAAGCTAGATGAGGTTTCTTGGCAGTACTTCGGTAAAAGGAACTCTAAGACTCTAATGGGGAACCCAAGCCCAGGAGGTGTGACCACGCATGGATTCATCTGTTCACTCATGTGTCAATAGCTATGTATTAGGGAGCTGCTGTCTTTCAGACAATGTGTTAGACGTTATCCTAAGGACCACAGGGCGGGGTGGGGTGGGGAATGAAACAAAGTGAGTGAGAAGGAAAGTCAAACCTGAGGATCAGGAGTCAGAATCCTAGAGCATAGAAGGCAGATCCTGGATGATGCCTTGAATGGTGGTAAAGTGTATATTTTGCCTTTATTGATCATCAGTTTGAGGGTAACCTGACTCAGCCAAGCTACATTAAAGATATAAAGTAGTGGTAATGAGATGGGCCTAAGAAAAGCATGAAGGTTGTTAGCTTTAGATTGTTTTCAAGTGCCAGAAACAATGTTGGCAGTATTCCTCCTTTTCCTTTCTTTCCATGAACTAAAATTTGTAATAGCTATCCAAATTCACCCACCCACCCTGCTATATATACCATCTTTACTTGTACATAACTGTACCTTAGCCATGACACTTTTGCTTATTTTGCCACCTTTTTTCCATTCTCTCTTCCCTCCTCCCCAATCCTTCCCTCCCTTCCCTTTCCTCCCTCTCTCCCTCTTCCTTCCTTCCTTCCTTTATTTGTTTTTCTTTCTTTCAAAAAAATCTCTCTAGTCTCTAGCCACCTGTATTCCAATTTGATCCTTTTGCTGTGGCTGTGACCTGCCATGATTTCTAGCATCCTATGTCTTCTGCTGACCAGCACAGATTAAGGAATTAACCAATGTTTTATTATTATATTTTTAATTTTTTACCTTCCTTCCTTCTTTTCCTCTTAACATCTTTTTGTTGTTGTTCTTTCATTTTACTCTTTTACCCTTTCTCACATCAAAACTGATCAATGGTTTTTGCCTCAGGATAGGGCCTTCACAGCCAGCTAAAAAGAACAAAATATTAAACTGTTAACTTTCAAGTGTAAAATAGGATTTTTAAATTCATGGCAGAGACCGTATTGAGTTAATGAGATAACATAAAGAGAGATCAGGAGTTTGCAGGATGAAAAACCACAATGGAGCTGTAGATGTGTCAGTAGAAGCAGCAAGAATAGATGTCCGTGAGCCTCCAAAAGCCAACATAAGGCATGTCTCAGTGGATGCCAGCACTGAATGATAAATCCAGAAGAAAGTGTTTACTCCCCAAACCATCATGCCATGTAGAAACAGGGAGGAGGTACATTTCTGATATGAACACAGGAATCTGGAAGTGACTGGATTAACCTCTGTTTACCTACATTGTTTGCTGTTATTAGGCAGAATGGAATCTCACAAAAGAGAAGAAATTTGGTAATAGAAATTATTTTTCCACTTCTCAGACTTTAGTCTAGTTCCCCCACATGTGGACTTTTGATATGCGTGGCCTCTCATTCTGCTTAGACTGCCCTTTTCTCCCCTTTCTTTTTTAATTTCTCTGGCCTGTGACTTCTCCAAGTAACTCTGCCCTTGTCTTTCTCCTCACCTAGGCAAAGTCTAGACACATGGATACATATCCATTTTCTTGGGAGCACATTTCTTTCAGGAATCTGTTCACCACTTCATCTGTCTTAATGTATCAGACACACTTCCCTAGGGTCCAATTTGCTGGTCTCTTAGATTCTAATGAGTTTGATCTGTGACACTGACTTACTGACTATGCCCTAAATATTCCGAACAGTAACCCTCAATGAAATCTAAATACCATGGTGGTACGTGAGGACACACTATGTGTGTAATGTACCATCCCATCGTTTTTCTGAGAAATAACAAAGAGAATAATGATAGTTATCTGAGTGTATAGTATTTACTTTTAAAAAATACTTTAACACACCTCTCATTTTAACCTTAGAATTTTGCAGATAAGTAACATGAGTTAGTTTTCCTTAAAATATTATATGCAGGGGAAACATACCCATAAGCTGTACAGATAATAGACCATATGTTGATTGAACATGGGAAAATATGTATGAAAAATATAATGAACACATAATCATAGCTAATTATAAAATAGAAACTATGTTTTATTTCCATTGTGTTTTTCATTCTATGATTATGATTGCTTAGATATCACTTTTTATTTTTGGAAGCATAAACAATGCACACTACCCCACTTCTATTGAAACATGCACGTTCCCAGAGAATCTAGATGGACTCAATATAATTCCTGGTTTTCTAACTCTGAAGTCATCAGACTGCCCATGTATGAATGCCATTTTCACTGTTTACCAGCCTTTTGACTCTGGGAAAGTTACTTAAGCTCTCCATGCTTCAGTTTCCTAATCTGAAAAATGATGATAGCAGTATATTATTTATAGTGTTGTGAGGATTTATAAACAGGGTAAAGTGAAGCCGCTACTAAGCACTAAATACTTGTTTTTTTTTTTTACAATTATTCTTGATATAGATACTCACAATTTAAAATTTTTCTTTTATTTCCAATCTATAATTCTGACTAAGAGTAAAACATGGCAATATTTTTGGACAGGTAAAATTTATCTATGACTCACTAGTTAATATTGACATGTAATATATTTCAATGTAATCATTTCACAAAAGTCAGAGGAGTGTTTTCTGACTTCTGATGTAACCAGAAGAACAAAAGGAACAGGAAACGAAGATTGATTTAGATTCTTGCACAATCGAGTGAACAAAAGAAAGAAAATTAATTTAAGATCTTTAGTTTCGTGATCACACATTTATTTTTGAGTTTACACAAGGCTGCTACCTGATACCATAGCTTTGAAAATTATCCATGGTATTAACCAAACATTTCCAGCTTTCCTCTTTTTTGAGTATGTGTTAGGGTTGTATTTGCCTGCCTCTGAAGTTAGGCCTGACATGTGACAAGTTTTGGCCAATGAAGTGTGAGGAGTGACAATTGCACTTTTTTTTTTTCTTGTTCTGCTTTGATTGTGGGTTAACGGGAAGGTTCCATCATTCCATCATGATGAGAGCGCCCCCTGCTGACCTTCACTGAAGATAAAGCAAGAGCAAATCACTTAGAGGTTGTAGGTAACTACAATTTGCTTAAACTATCCTGACTGTCACAGTTTTTATTTAGATTTTGAATCATTGTTTACATTTATTTTTACTTTTAAAATTTAAAAATGTTTAATAGAATAGAAAACTTTTCATTAGGAACACTATTTACCTGTAATTCTCAATTTGGAAGATGGTGAGAACTTGACAATTTAATGTAATTTAATTTTTTAATTCCTCAAAATATAGTAATTCTCAGGTGGTAGTTCGTATGCTTCCAGTGTATGAACCGTGCAGTACAGTAAGCTTTAAACAGAGCAGCATGTTCACTGGGCATTTAATAAGATTCTTTGGCACTTAGCTAATAACTTATGGATATGAATCAAGACAATTACAATAAAAATTGATGAAATTCAGGAACATTTGTCAAGTGCTGAGTGTGTGTGAAGCACTATGATAAATTTTTGAAGGAAAATTTTAAATGAAAATACTTGAAATGAGATACTCATATATGATGATTTTCTAACTTAATGATGCTGAGTTATAAGAAGTCCGATAGAAACTGTTATTAATGTATTGTGAAACAATTTGAAAAGGCCTTTCTGTGAATCAACCTGTCTTTGGTTTGAGGATTTATTTAAAATGAGAAAAAGAAAGAAAGAAAGAGAGAAAGAGAAAGAGAGACAGAAAAAGGGAAAGGAAGACACCATTCTCTCTATGCTGTTATTTTCCTGAAAGTTATTGATTAAGGAAAATGTTTTTTAAATCTTGTATATAATTACATATTTATCCGAATGTCCTTTGTGATTTTCACCACTCTATATAATTTCTGTCATAAATAATTTTAAGTCCCATCATCTAATGCATGCATTCTTGTCTAGTCTTTTTATCAAAGGATTCATTCTTGTGAACCAACAAGGCATAGACCCAGACTAAAGAGAGCTTTCATCGTTTTTAAGAAAGTGACGCTAGCTTACAGTCTCCTAGGAAACTCAAAAATTCAGCAGCTGTAGAGAGTCCAAGTTTTACAAAACAGCTATTATTGGGGGTAAAATCTTCCAAGGAAGCGTTCCGTGCAATCTCACCTTATTTTTAAATATAGTCTAAGAAATACTTACACGGTATATATGGTTAGCCATTTGTTACACAAATTAAAAAAATGAACAAAACCGAGATTTGGACCCTTTCCTTCTCTTGATCTGTGTGGAACTGCAAATAAACTCAGGAAACTTAACAAAAGGCTGATTATTTGAAGGGAATGGTCATCAAACAAACGCTAGAAAAAAATACAAATCCAGTAAACACAAACAGAATAATTAATGAGGCAGTATAATGGCAATTAATTAAGATAAATACATATACATCCCGGAGAAATATATATTTCAAAATATAGAAATAAATAGTACATGAAATAGTCAACTTCGCTCCATGAAATTAAGAGCTTGAGCCAAATGAGCTTCAAAATTGCTATCAAGAGAAAAACATTCTGGGCTTCCCTGGTGGCGCAGTGGTTGAGAATCTGCCTGCTAATGCAGGGGACACGGGTTCGAGCCCTGGTCTGGGAAGATCCCACATGCCACGGAGCAACTAGGCCCGTGAGCCACAATTACTGAGCCTGCGCGTCTGGAGCCTGTGCTCCGCAACAAGAGAGGCCACGATGGTGAGAGGCCCGCGCACCGCGATGAAGAGTGGCCTCCACTTGCCACAATTAGAGAAAGTCCTCGCACAGAAACGAAGACCCAACACAGCCAAAAATAAAATAAATAAATAAATTAATTAATTAACAAAACAAAAAACAAAACACCTAAGCCTTTAAAAAAAAAAAAAAAAAAAAAGAGAAAAACATTCTATGATCTTTTACACTTTTGTGTGTAGCGTGCTTAGTTTCTTGGTTATGTTCTCTAGATGCGAAGAGCAGGACAATGGAATATTGCTTCTAGAAATGTGTACCCGTGTCTTACATTGCCATGCTGCTGTGGAAGATGGTCATGCATTTTGCTTTCCTGGGAAAATTAAGTTTTTGTAATTAGGTGAACACTGCCCAATGTTAGTCATTTTATTTTTCTGTGTGAATCACTCCATTATTAGTGGCTCTTGATGAGAAACAAGCTAGGTTTATGAATGAAAAGTTAAATTTTAGAACCATTTCCCTGAAAAGAGGAGTAACAACTGAGGAAATAAACATGCTTGTGGAATTTTCAGCATGTTGCCCTGTGCTTGCCACAATGCAGGAAAACAGCAAAGAGGAATGTCTTTGACATCCAGCAAACCTAAGTCAGAAATCGTTTTCAGTGTTATTTCTGGGACTCTGGGAAAGTTAATTAACTTCTCTGAGACTCAGTTTCTTTATGTGAAAAATACACATACTATAAACTGCAGAAGGATTTAGGAAAGTTTTTTTTTTTTTTTTTTTAAGGAGATACTACCTTAAGTTTTCAGTAAATGTTATCATCCATTCTCCCCGTTTACCTAGAGACTTAAGAAAGTTCTTTTCAAGCAGTAATTATAATTTAGTATGTATACACATATATATATGAGGGAGTTAGTATATTGTGTATATCTGCACCTAAAATGCAAAATATGTAAGATAGAAAAATAAAAGCAAGGAAACTATTTGCCTTACGTGTTACATGAAAAGGTTTCCTGTTGTCTATTTTTTCTCTTTTTATATATATGTATATATCTCTATATAGATAGATAGATATATGCTTTTCTAGAAATCCTTACTTTTTGCCAACCATTTCTTTTAGGCATTAGCACTCTCCTAAAACATAAGTCCTAGTGAAGAAGAGGTAATTAGAAAGCTAATGGGTAATCAAAAGTAGAATGGTCAAAATATTTTTCAAGGAGGTTGCATTTGAACTAAGAACTGAATGATACATTAAAATCAACCATGCTATGACCTGGGGAAAATTGTTCCAGGCAAAAGAACAGCTAATGCAAAGTTCCTAAGGACAGAATGAGCTTGGGTTACGTGAGGAATCAAAAGAAGGTCCTGTGACTGGACTATAGTTAGCAAGGCGTGCTAACAAGCCACCAGTGGCATCTTGATGATCCATGCTTGTATCATCTGTTCCCCTATTGTTCAGGGATTGGTTTCTATGACCAAGAGAATATGGTAGAATTAATGTATGTTACTAATGAAATTAAGTTGTAAAAGACACTGTCACTTCCTTCTCGGTCACTATTTTTTCTTTCTCTTGGATCCTTTGCTCTGGGGGTAACCATGTTGTAAGTAGCCCAGTGGAGATGCTCATCTGGAGAAGAACTAAAGACTCCTGCCAACAAGCACGTGAAGGAGCTTTGAGTGGATCCTCTACCCCCAAACACATCTTCTGAGATTGCAACCCTAGCCAACAGCTTGACTGAAACTTTTTAAAGACCCTGAGCCAGAGCTGCTTAGCTAAGCTCCTCCTGGATCCTTGACCTTCAGAAATAGGGTGAAATAATAACTGCTTATTATCTTAAGAGCCCACATTTGGGGATACTTTTTGTGCAGCAATAAACAATGAGTGCACAAAAGTAGAGTGGTTAGAAATGAAGTGACGTGATGTAAAACTTCACAGACCTTGGTAGAGTTTGAATTAAGTTATTAAGGAATTTGAAATTATGAAACGTATACATGATTTGACTTCGCTATAAATAAAAACGAATTGACTCATAGGACATAGTAGATTGGAGGGTCATAAGAATTAAGCAGGATGTCGAGTTAATAGGAGTAATCCAGATGTGCTTGAGACATTGATTAGAGTAGAACAGAAAAGGCAGAGACAAGTAGAGCTGTCTGGGCTACAGATGGAGATAGAACTGGCAAGAAATGCTAAAGATGGGGATATACATCAATATCCTCAATATACATGAATGCTTGCTTAAAGTCAATGAGAAGAATAAACAAATGACAAAAGTCCATCTAAAAAGATGCTCAGTCTCATTATTATTGGCCAAAAAAATCAATAATAATGACATTTTTCATCCTGCAGATTTAAAAATAATGAGAAAATTCTTCCTTGATAAGACTGGAAAACTATTCACTCTCATTTATTGCAGATGTGAGTCTAAATTGACATCAACTCTCTGAAGCTAGTCTGTGAGGTACATACACTTTGTTCCAGGGATTCCACTCCTAGGAATTTACCTTAAAGAAATATTTGCAATATTAATGAAAACTCATTGTTCACTGCAAGGTTATTTATATTGGTGGAAATTTGGAATTTATAGAATCTTCATGTTATATGTAGTGAATCATGCTTATGGTATAATGTAGAGTAAAATAAAGGTTTCAACATGGTGTGTTTATCATGAATCCATGTATGTAAAACCATACATCCATGCCATATTCCCATGGGTGTGTGTGTGTGTGTGTGTGTGTGTGTGTGTGTGTGAAAGAGAGAGAGAGGGAGAGAGAGAGGTGGGGGGGTGGAGAGAGAGAGAGAGGGAACTATTTAGAAGAATGTTTAGCAATTATGAATAGTTCTGAATAGTGGATTTGGAGATGATTTTTACTTTCTTTAGATTTTTTCTCTATTAAAAGGTGCTTTTTGCCAGCGTGTTATTTAAGATTTTTTTTAATAGACAATTATTTTTTAGAGAAGTTTTAGGTTCACAACAAAATTGAGCAGAAGCATATATAGTATCCCCAGTCCCCCCCACACACCCTCCTCCATTATCAATATCCCTCAACAGAATGGTACACTTGTGACAATTGATGAACCTACTATTGATACATTGAGAGATCATTATCACCCAAAGTCGAACCCAAACCTTAGGAGTTCACATTTGGTGTTGTACATTCTGCTTTCCATGTTTATTTTATAGTAATTTCTGCTTTCCATGTTTATTTTATAGTAATCTATCTTCTTTAGGGGTTATCGGAGGTCTTAAAATATCTGGATTTGGAAAAATGTGTAAGGGCATGTATCCATCATTATAGTATAATGCAGAATATTTTCACTGCTCTGAAAATCCTCCGTGCTGTACCTCCTCATCCTTCCCTCCCCACTAACCACTGGCAACCACTTTCCATAGTTTTGCCTTTTCCAGAATGTCATATAGTTGGAATCATATAGTATGTAGTCTTTTCAGATTGCCCTCTTTCACTTAATAGTATGTATTAAGTGAATAGTATGTATTAAGTATGTAATAGTATGTACTTTCACTTAATAGTATGTATTAAGTTTCCTCTATGACTTTTCCTCTGTGACTATGACTTTTCATGACTTGATAGCTCACTTCTTTTTATCACTGAAAAATATTCCATTTGCTGGATGTGCCACAGTTCATCCATTCACTTCCAAGTTTTGGCAATTATAAGTAAAGCTGTTATAAACATTTCTGTGCAACTTTTTCAACTCCTTTGTATAAATACCAAGGGATTTAATTGCTGGGCCAAATCATAAGAGTATGTTTAGTTCTTTAAAAAATTCCAAAATGTCTTCCAAAGTGGCTATACCCTTTTGCATTGCCACAAGCAATGAATGTAGGTTCTGTCACTCCTAATTCATCCTCACCAGCATTGATGTTGTCAGTGTTCTGGATTTTGACCATTCTAATAGGGGTATAGTGGTATCTCATTATTGTTTTAATTTGCATTTCCCTGGTGACCTAGGAGATGGAGAACTTTTCATATGCTTATTTTCCATCTGTGTATTTGGTGAAGTATCTGTTAAGGTGATGGCTCACGTTTTAGTTGGGTTATTCATTTTCTTATTGTTGAGTTTTAGGAGTTCTTTGCATAGTTTGGATAACAGTCCTTTATCAGATGTGTCTTTTGTAAATTTTTTCGCCGTGGTCTGTGGCTTTTTCTTCTCATTCTCTTGACGCTGTCTTTGGCAGAACAGAAGTTTTAATTTTAATGAAGTCCACTTTATCATTTCTTTCTTTGATGGATTGTGCCTTTGTTCTGACATATTATTTTTACAAATAAAAATAATCCACAATGATTCACAAAAATGTAAAAAGAAAAAAAAAACCTAACTGAGGAGAATAATATTTTAAAATATTACCTATATCATCATATTCTATTGTAACAAATAACAATGAAGTAACGCTATCACAGTAGTTATTTTCTCCAAGTATTTTCCTTATAGTGATAATATTGGAAACTTAGTACTCTATTTCTATTTACTTTTTTAGGTCTTTAGAAAACTTTCTTTCCTTTTATTGCTTTTAATTAGAGCAGAAGAAAATATCATAAGATAATAAGAAAAAAGTAAAACAGTATTGATCATTGAGGAGAAAATAAAACATCAGGACAGTAGTAAAAAAGAAAAAAAAGAATAAAGGTAAATATCCATTACAGATTTATTACAGATATCAAATTTTCTGGTTTTCAAGTAAATCATGGACTATTCACAAATGTTCCATAGCAATTGCTAAAATGATGTTTTTGTTCTGAGTCAATCTTTGCAAAACAATTTGGTTGGATAAAAACTATTTCTCAAAAATTATTCTCACATTGAATCTTAGTGTATTCAAACTCTGAGGTAGTATTGATAATAATAAGAAAATCTTATCCATTGAAATAGTGCTTTATCATTTTTGCTTAGAATAGGATAAAATCTAAAATCAGTAAGACATTTCTGCTTTCCATGTTTATTTTATAGTAATCTATCTTCTTTAGGGGTTATTGGAGGTCTTAAAATATCTGGCAATAACAGCCATGTAAAAGTGTATCACTTTTGTTGTTACTAGTCTTATCTGTGCTTCAATCACATTCAGTGTTTCATTTTACCCTTACCACAATGTGGGGTAGCTTTGATTAATGCTTTCCATTTGAAAAATAAGACAGCTGAGGCTCAGAAGGGTTGAATAACTTGTCCAGCATTAAAATCTAGTAAGTAGTGGAGCAAGAAAATAAATCCAGAACCCACAATGAAATAATGTCTCCAAAAAGTGTATCAGGTTTTTTTTTTTCCATCCAAGGCTTGTATACGTATTCACACCACTTCCAAAGTGTCCCATTTGGTTTCACTATTGAATAGGGACAGAACATTCTGTCTGAAAAGGGGCTTTTCATCCCAGGTTCTCAAGCTACCTTTTTCTCCCTACATAATAACTCCCTCGGTTGCCATATTTTCTATTTAATTTTTGTTTTGAGTACACTCGTTTTATTAATTCAGTGTGAAAATAACTTTATAAAAGTCCCAATACATTGTATTTGCTCCATGTAAGCATTTAAGGCAGGGTTGTAGTCCTAAAGGAGCTTACAGATGTGACTGGGGATATAAGACACATTAGAGAAAAGGCTGAGCAGAAAGATAGGCAAACTCTTAATCAAGCACATTCATTATTGACATTATGGGTCTTATCTCTTCAGCACTACCTGGTGGATATGATATGAACTGACTTTGCTTCAACCTTGGTGTCATTGTTAAGATTTAAATATTTATATTGCAGTAAGAATTCTATATTTCTCTTCTTTAATCCTGTCACTTCAGAAGCTTATTCATAACGTACCACTTAGGTATTATCTAGTATTGCTCTACTGTTCATTCACATTTTAAACAAACATTTGAATGCTCCCAGTATATATCATAGGAATTCAGAATATCTAAATTGCACATAGTGACTGGAAATATATGTTCGCTAAGTAAAGCACCTGCAGTCTATGAATAATGATGTAGTTTATTTCAATCCTGTTTACTTATTTTGTTCATTGTGTTTTTGGGGTATTATGTCACAAAAAAGTCTTTATGTTTGAAAAGCCAACTTGTTCAAATCATTCATAATCAAATATTTTAAAAATGTAATTTGGCTCATAAATTCTTGATTTTTTTCAATGGACACATTAAAATGTGCTGTGTGCAAGCTCTAAGTCTCACTCAGGAATTCTGCAAAGTGAGGCCATATTTTCAGACAACTGAATTACTTTCACACTTCAATTTCTCTTGTAAAACTTGAAAAACAGCAATCTAGAATACATTTGGCCATCGATGGCTCTTTTAATTTTGAAGTTATACAGAAGCTGTCACACTACCATCCAAATGGTTGTCAAAAATGAGTATGCTAGTTGAGAAGCTCTGGCTATGAAATTAAGTGTTGCAGTTTTTATCAAGCATAGATAAGAACTCTATAAAAAAGGATTTCTTTTCTTTAAACGTGCTCATACTCTTTTTTTTTTTTAATTAATTAATTAATTTATTTATTTATTTTTGGCTGTGTTGGGTCTTCGTTTCTGTGTGAGGACTTTCTCTAGTTGTGGCAAGCGGGGGCCACTCTTCATCGCGGTGCGCGGGCCTCTCGCTATCGCGGCCTCTCTTGTTGCGGAGCACAGGCTCCAGACGCGCAGGCTCAGTAGTTGTGGCACACGGGCTTAGTTGCTCCGCGGCATGTGGGATCTTCCCAGACCAGGGCTCGAACCCGTGTCCCCTGCATTGGCAGGCAGATTCTCAACCACTGCGCCACCAGGGAAGCCCTTATAAAAAAGGATTTTAAGGTGGATTGAATTATCAAGTTGTAAGAGTGGGCCAAAATTTGAAAGTCATACAGTAGATGGATTTTCCAATTTCTAATTTGTTGTAAAGATGGCACAGAATTTGGAATAAGGACATTTCTACCAGGATCTAAGATTCTTTACTGGCAGAGCTCTTGAAACTTCTCCTTGTTTTCAGTTGGATTTGGAGGAGTATCTAGTAAATAAAATATTGAATTTCAGAAATTTGCAATCAAACTCAAAAATTATACTCTTGTGTTGTCTAAATAAGATCACACATCAGAAAATACAGGATACATCAGCCTCACTACTAACTCTCAGATATCACCAAAAGTTGTGTTTGGGGTAAGATTTGAATGTCTTTGGCTATGGTTATGGTAATGTTTTCTAGTTTTATTTTTAGTATCTATTTCTGGTGACTAAATAATTGTGAAAATAAGATAACATATATGCAAAGGTTGTTTACTTGCTAGGCTCACTGCTACTATATAAAGGCAATTCAAATATTTGACATGTGTTGTTTTATGTATATATATGTATACATATATATGTATATATGTATCACAGATATTTTTAATATAAAAGTTTTCTAAATTAATGAATTACTTTTCAAGGGATAAAAGTGAACTTTTTCCTGCATAGAGGCAAATTACAGTAATTCTATTTTCTGTCACTATTCCTAACATTCTGTTCTTTGTCATCTTAGTTTATTTTAGTGTTAATTGAAATAAAATGGTTGTTAAAGTTAAATGAAAATACTTCTTCCACTGAATTATTTCTCTCAACTCATTTTTTACCTAGCTGTAAGATTCAACGACTTGTTGAACGTCTAAAAGCTTATTTGTTAAGCTTGAACTTTCTGATAAATATATAGTCAGTGTGTTGATTCAATCCTAGCATTATTTTATATTCCATTTTTATTAACCTTTTGAGGACAGGAATTCACCTCTTTACTCCCCAGCTGTTAACACAATATTTGGCATATAACATCTCACTTAATATTCAAAGAGAGCAATCTTAAACACAAAATGCCAGTCAGGTTAGGTAAAAGAGAAATTTTCTGTCTAAAATTCAAATTAAGTGTGAAATATCACACGCACACACAATCATTCTTTAAATTCAAGTATGTAATGAAAAAATAATTTCCTATATGTTTTATAAATTATGATATATCACATTATCACACCAGATTATTATGAATCTGGACTTTTCATGAAAGTATCAGAGAATGCCTTCTATGAGTTATTTTTTGAAAACATTAAGATTTTATTAAAACATTTATTTGGAAACGATATGTTTTTCTACTACAAACTACCATTGAACACTGTCCTTGAGGGGAGGGGAAAGAATGTTACTGAATACTGACTCTAGTACTTATGGGTGGAGCAAACTTAATACCTTAACCTAGTAGCCTCAGCTGTGGAGTAAATATTACAGATACTCCAGTAATCACAGAGTTGAGGAGATTATCAAAAGTTAGAAGAAAAACTATCTGGGTATAGTGTGTGTTTAATAACAACAGGTGAATAAAGGGATCTATCAAAGTACCATACAAAAAGGGAAATCACATGCAAATATTAATTATTTCAGGAAATACTTTTTGTGTAATTTGTTAACTAATCAACAAAGTTAATTCTTCATAGAATGCAGTTTCAGGCAAAGAAATATTCCCCAAACAAGAGAGTATGCTTACCTTCATCTGAAAAAGGAAACTATAATATGCATCATGTTTTTTCTTGTGAATCTTTCTACATTTTGAAAAAATTCAAACCTAAATTAAATAAAAATTGCAGTAACTATGTTTTTGCAAGTGTTGATTGTTTGATTTTATTTTACTATTCATACACTACTGCTCTTTTAAAATATAAATCCATATTTCAATAGAGAGATCAGGACTAGAATTGTGCATTGAGAATTAAAAACACAGAGATGTTATTTAAAGCTATGGGCCTGGATGTGAGAGGGAAAGGGAATGGCAGAAGAGATCCCAAGCTAAGCATCAGTACATTCCAGCACTTGGAGGTCTGGAAGATGAGGATAATTTCACAAGAAGAATGAGGACTGAAATAGAGAAGCAAGAGAAGATTACTCCAAAAGCCAAGTGCAAAAAAAGTGATTCAAGGAGGGAGAAATTGACTGTGGATTATATTACAGATCAGGGCAGATCAGATACAAAGCAGGGATAATCCACTCACTGGAACAAGAAGAAAGCCAAAGTAGGTGGTTACAGAAACCACAGGCTTGGTAGATTGGGTGGATGATGAAGGTAAAAATTTTCTTCTGATTTTACTATTTCTTTTTGTAACATTAGAGGCCCATTCCTCTGACAACTGTAAAGAGGTGGGAAAGATTGTTTGGGGTTTGAGGAAAGTAAGGGAGGCATGGAGAATTCTTCTCCACTAGAAGACTCGGAGCTCAAGTTGACTAAGGAGGTTTTCTGTCCTCTCGTTGGCCTGTGCATTTTCCAAAGCAAAAACTGAGCCCTGTTATCATTGGATATAAAATGCGATAGATGTCTTCTGGCTTAGTAGATTAATGTTTATTGTGTGAATTATTGAACCATTAATTTAATGAATCACGTAATAGTTGCTTCAAGCCTGTTTTGTTAATATTTTAAATAGTTGAACAATTTTAATTTAGTATAGACATTTCATTATCATTTTATTTACCATAATTCCATGTCATACAAAAATTTAATTTTCTTTTTACCTTCTCTGTTAAAACAAAATACTGTATTTTTAACATTTGGAGTTTCTTTTACCTTTTTTTTTTTTTTTTTTAATTTTTTATTTATTTATTTATTTTTTTATTTATGGCTGTGTTGGGTCTTCATTTCTGTGCAAGGGCTTTCTCTAGTTGCGGCAAGTGGGGGCCACTCTTCATCGCGGTGCGCGGGCCTCTCACTATCGCGGCCTCTCTTGTTGCGGAGCACAGGCTCCAGAAGCGCAGGCTCAGTAGTTGTGGCTCACGGGCCTAGTTGCTCCGCGGCATGTGGGATCTTCCCAGACCAGGGCTCGAACCCGTGTCCCCTTCATTGGCAGGCAGATTCTCAACCACTGCGCCACCAGGGAAACCCTCTTTTACCTTTTTTAAAGGCATAATATTTTATAATAATTCATTGTGTTTTATTTTTATCTTGACACTATTTTCTCCCTCACTATCTCTATTTTCCTCTTTCTTACCTACAATATATTTTGCTTTTTTCCTTATACTCTGTTCTGAATTCTGAAATATTGTATTTAGAAATTTTTTTTTTTTTTTTTTTTTGCCTGTGGAGAACAAAGAGGCAGCTTGAAAAAAGTGACTATTTTTCTAAAGTCCTGACACATTCTTCGGATTTTTTTTCTCTTACTTACCTGTTTCTATTACAGCTTCTATCAACAATGTTGATTTCCTATTTGAAATAAAATTGAACCATAACAGGCAGCCAGGATGTACTTTAAATACACTTCAAAGTGAATTGAAGTGTCTCAGTTCCTTCTCATACTTCAAGGGCTGTGGTCATTGCTCCCTGGCAGTTATTTTGTGACACTGATTGGCAGATGATATGGGTCCTGATAACTCCATTTAAGAAATGTAGGAAGAGAAAAATTTATCAGTCTGTCACCATCAGGCCTTATCAACCACAAGCAAGTGGCCAAGCTAAAGGAATTGTGCAGATCACAAAGAATGCCCCAAAGCAGTTCTATTAGAGGAGATCGACCAGAAAGATTGAACAAGTTTCCCTGGATTCATCTTTATACTCTGGAATCAATAACAGGTATTAGTAAAAACATATTATTAGGCCTCCTTCAACTACTTATGTTTAGAATTGGCTTCATAGGATTAGAAAGAATGCAGTGTATTCTGTTGCTTTCCTGCACATGACCATTCTTCCACAAAATTTCTTTGCTAAGAGTTAGCATAAGGTACTGGGGCTTTTAGAATTGAAGACCTATATTAGTGGTTCTCAAAGTGAGAATATCCTCTATATCCCTGGACTAAAACTCTCAGGAGATGTGTGAGTTAGAGAAGCTGTATTCATAAAAATGCTAAAACAGTATTTGGACATTTTCAATGTGTTGATTTTTGCAATAGTGGGTGCAAAGCAGTGGTGGGCAAAACTGGCACCCCCTCAGCCAGAATCCAGCAGTGGCATGAAATTATTCTAGTGGTCACTTGATTCTTCACTATCACACAATCTCAGGGAGAAGAAAGACAATTTCATTTAAGAATGTCCTTCAAGAAGCAGTGAAATTCAGTATTGTTTCGCATTTCAACACTTGACTACACATCTTTTCAATATTCAGTGTGACAAAGTTGAAACTACATACAAAGCATTTCTGCTGCAAAGTTATAATAATTTTCTTGAGGAAGAAGCAGGGGTAGCTTATTTGAGTTGTGAACTAAACTAGCTTTTTTGTTTTTGTTTGTTTTTTAATATGGAACATTATTCTTACTTGGAAAATGACTGATAAAATATTGTTTTTCAGTTTTGAGTATTTAGTAGACTTTTTTTCCCCAAAAAGTACAAGGTAAACCTGTCACTTCAAGGAAACTATTGACAGTTACTACTGACAGTATTTGTTGTAATTTACGTAATTTGTGCTTTTAATCAATTGATCCTAAATAATGAGAATTTTACTGCATTATGAATATTTGATGTAGAATATTTTTCTCCCATTATTTATCAAGATTTGGGGACTTAAATTAATGCCTCTTTTGCTTTGATTGACCTTCTGGAAATTCATTATTAATTTTTACTATGGATAATATTGTTTGCCTTCATTTCAATTTATATCACCTCAACTTCATACTAATTGCTTTATTTTAGAGTTGAGAGAGTATAAGGGTACCACATCGTCCTCTGACTTTACCATTGAGTTATAGTCACGCGTGTAAGTTAGCTAAGTTTGCCATGTCATGTTTCGCCCTCATTCCTCTCCTTCTTTTAATCTGTGCTTCCATAATATATTCTAGCTATATAGTCTATGAATACGTATGAACCAAAACACCTCCCAGTTTATATTCCATAATATTTATGTAAAAATAATAAACACTTTAAGTATGTCCTTTAGATTACACCTAATTCCCCAAGATCCTGATTCTCCACCCAGGTTTTGGGAGAATAGTGAGGCCAGCTTCCCTTGAGAATCTCCAGACATATATAAACTTGAAAGTAACATAAAACTTCTGATCTCTCATTCTTCTTCTGACACTATTCTTTAAATGTCCTTTGTCCGGTATAAAACCTCATTCTTTAAACAGAATGTTGGCTATTATAAGCAACATATCATTTTTCTATATGGTATGTTTAAAAATATCATTTGTTAATTGCAATTGGTTTTGCAAGACTGTATTTCTAAAATTGTTTGGGACTACAAGTGTAATCGTGTACTAATGGATCTCCTGGGATATAACCCTTCGTTTACAAGGGTCAGTGTTAATGCTCTGTTGTAGGAACAGGTTAATAAAAAAAGCAGAGGTGTCCTGTGTGCCAAAAGCTGATTCTTAAATCGGAAGAGCATGGCAGAAGATGCGGCTTAGCCTATCTTAATGATGCTAAGAGAATTGAAAAGTAGTTTATCAAAAGCTGTCCCAGTGAGCCGCTGAGCAGTGACTTCTTGGGGTGAGTCTGGGGCAGTGAATAGCAGACCAAACAGAGCTCAGGGCTTCCCAGGGCCTCCTCACCTTCAACCAGAGCACCTCTGCTTTTCTTCCCCCAACAACCTGATTTACTTATTTTGTCTATTGCTTTCATTTGAAGACAAAATTTTCCTGCAGGAAAAATGCCAGAAAAAGATGTAAGGAATTCTGAATTAATGACTCCTCCAGGTCAGTTTTACATTTGCTTGGGAATATGACCACTGCTGTGAACTAGCAGGTAAAAAAGACGTGTTATGGGAACTTTTTCTATTCTATCCTCGTGGCAGTGCTCTTCAGTGTCTGCCCTAGCCCTGCATGCTCAGTCACCATGTACCATCCTTGTTGTTTATTTACCACGAAATAGAGATTCAGGGCACAGATTCTGTAGGACTTAGTTAAGTTAAATGAAAACATTAGAAACTTCAAATTTATTTTCAATTCCTCTCCTCATTTAATTCTTTACTACATCTGTCTTGGCAGTGAGAATATTAGGTCCATTCTGATCCTAATGGACAGGTCGGTGGTTAAAACTGCTGTTCTCACAGATAACTAAGACCTGTTACCAGCTTCTTTGGTTAGGTTCATGTAACGTCCCTGAATTCAATAATTCTTTTCCTGGTTATAGTGTCTTTTAAGAAAATCTTCCCTAACATGACCTTTCCCAGATCACTATCTTATATACTTCCATATTCTGCTTTAAGTTCCTTCATTATTTGGGGTGCCCATAGTTCTAAAACTCTCCTTCTCAACAATTATATATTATTTTCCTGGATAATGTTTAATTATACGTTCAGAATGATGGAAAGTGTGTGTGTGTGTGTGTGTGTGTGTGTGTGTGTGTATTTGCAGTGTCTTCTATGGAGAGGAATAAAATCAATTCAAATTGGCTCCTAATGCTGAAATATATTTTCTGAGATAAGAAGTTCATGAATAGGGCTGAAGTTCAGCGTTCTGGCTCTATTTCTCTGAGATTCTCTTTGTCCTTTTTCATGGGTTGTGTTTTTCCTCAGTTAAACTATTTCCAGTTTGAGTGTAACAATTCCAGGCATCATATACAGACATAATAATGTCCAAAAGAGGAGACTGTAGTTCTTGCCTTTCTTATCTGAGAATCAATTAATTAATTTTCCATGCTCCCAACAGACATCTTATTGGTCAGAGTGAGTCACATGCTCTGTAACAACAGATTATTATGACTGCTTGGATGGATGAATCATGTGAGGAAACCATCTACTCTGGCTAGTACAATGTTAAAGGGGAAAATGATTGTTTCCTCGCACATTATTAGATTGTGTGGGAGACAATATACAATAATGAAAATCTACCCTAATTACATTATAAAATTATATATGTGTATCATATGATATATTCATACACATACATTTGATATGTATGCATATCAAATACATGATCACTAGGTGGGGCTGGTAAAGTTGTTCATACATATTGGCCTTCATTCAATTTCTTTTAACATTAAGACCTTTAATATGTTTAGCCTACTTATCTGAGACACTTCTATTATTTGTCTATTCAACCTTATCCTTCACTAGTTTTCTCAGATCACTTCTTCAAGGAATCTTGAAGAATCTTCCTAACTGCTTCAATTCCCTCTTGATTTGTTTTTCTATCACTTACGCACCAATTGGGCAATCACTGATTTGATGCCTTTCACATTTATTGGACTATAAATTTTGTTTAAGGCCGTGCCAGTTTTGTTCACTATCTTTAGTACCCGTATGGCCCATTTAGCATAGTGAGTGCTCAAGAAATAGTTGTTTGCTGATTGATTCAACACATACTTAAGTAAATGAATGAATCAGAGAAATAATTGAAATTGCAAGGCAGTTGTCTTTAAAGAAAAAGAGAAAACCACCCACACTATTATTTGTACAGACTCTGCTCTATCATCATTTGATTCAGTCTGTGAAGACTTATTGAGGATTAGTGGAACTGGTCCTTAAACTTCAAAGAATGTATCACACTTGATTAGTACATTGTGAGAGTAGTAAGTTTGTGAGTCCACATTTATGTGTGTATTTCCTTGATTAATGGTGGTTTTCCTCACTTGATTTCAAGTTCTAAGAAGATAAAGCCTGTGTTCTATTTAATTGACAGTTAAAATAAGGACATGGTTCAGTGTTAGGCACATACAAAAACTTAACCTAATTCTGTTTAATGATTGGACTAATGAATAGATGAATGAAGTTAAGTTGTATGGTATCCATGACTTCATTTTATTGATAGAACTAGAAATAACTGTGCATTATTTAGGAATAACTTTTCAAATCTTAATGGAAAAAATCTCTCAGAAATTCTAAATTGGAAAAAAAATCCCCAATTTTCCTTTGTTAAAGTGCCTACCAAGACTTTAAACAACAAATAAACAATAAATTTCTTGTGATGATGCCATTTGATATTTTGGGATGTCCTTCAAAATGAAGATCCATCACCTTCCTTTCACTTGCTCAATACCCTTGATGGGTTAAATGGATCACCTCATCATCAGGAAAGGAGTTCAAGTCATCACTGCATATGTCTAACTATCTGTTCTCACACATTATTTGTTACAAATAACCACCAAGACATAAAGGAGGCAAAATATGATTCAATCTCACAGTAAGTTGAAGAACAAGTGCCCAAATAGTCCAGGAATGGGAGAGGTCATCCTATCTTCCTGCAAGCTGAGTGATCTGAACTGAAATCTTGAAGGCTTAGCCAATTCAGACAAGCTAAGAGGAAGGGGTGAGGGACATTGTAGGTGGAACAAAATCCGTAAGGAAGAGTACTCCCAATTCCATTACTGTGTGCAGTCTGAATGTCTCAGCAGCCATGCTAATTAGTGTAAAGGCTGAAACAAAGGCCTTTGCTTTATTTGTTCCTTTCCTTTCTTTCCCTTCTTTCTTTTATTCATTTCCTCCTTCCCTCTTCCTTCATCTTTTTTCTTCTCTTTTTCTTCTTCCATCTCATCCTTCTCTTCCCTCTCCCAGCATTTTCACTGATTCATATCCCCTCCATCTATGCCCCCAACACACACTCTTTTCTGCACCAGTGGATTTAGGATGTTTCAGATAGCTCATGTGCACTCACCCCCCACTCCCTAACTTCTAATATAAAAAGATAAGTACCCCTCCTCGGTGCTTCTATAAGTCAGTACTGGCAAGAAACAATAATGTTTATTATGAAATCCTAGCTTTTTGGACTGGTGAGCGCTAATATAAGTTTACCTGTAGTCATTCTCATCTCACTTTGTTTTGTATTTTGTTTCATTTTATGGTTTCTGTGTTTCTTTCCTTGTTTTTCATTTCATTTCATTTTGAGCATACTGTGGATTACTTTTCAAAAGTTCAACTGTAATTTTTCCTTTGGAAGATTATGATATTGCATTTGAACTTCATTCAGAACAAGATAATTGGGTATTATCCTTCAGTTCTAATTCTTTTTTATATGTTCTTCTTAGCATAATTATTACTTCACGGTAATATTATAGTTCTTTCCTTACTTTAATTAATGTCACATCTCAATTCTAAGTGCTTGTTTTCAGCCCCAGGGTATTAATTTCATATCTTGTTTCTTAAATTAACTGACTATAAGCTCAGATTTCTGGTGGTTATGATAGTCATACAGCTATTTCATGTCCCCATCAATAAGAAGAAATTAGTGTTTTAATGAAGGATTTTCTGCTCTCCTTTTAGGTATTTGATTTTAAAAGAACTGTGGTATTGTTTCATGGCCTTAAGTTGCATATTAAGCTATAATTGCTCTGCAGCTAATATATTTTTGTTATTGCTAGAATCATTCATAGATTATAAAATGGCAGAAAATGCACAAAAACTAATCAGATGTGTTTTAAAATAATTGTTTTATTTTATTGGACTATTTAATAAGCCAATATAGAAAATAATGCAAGTTTCTGAGAAGTGTTAATAAGATTTGTTTGTGAACTAAAGTTTTTTCTTTGATAATAATATCCATGAATAAAAGAAAAAGATGTTCCCTGGAGACATCTTATTAACACTGTATCTAAACTTTTAGAAAAAATAAATAATTCCAAATATGGCTTATGGATATATAAATCATAATGTTTGTATTTATTTCATTGAAAATTTTGAATCTCAAAACATTAATATTAAGCTGGTTATTAAAATAAACTGTATTGTTTGTGTTTAAGAGCAATCTTCTTACTTTGACTTAACTTTTTGCAAAATCCCATTGTGACCTTAACCTGCTTTGGTCCCTAAGCACTGATTTTTCTCTATTACCTCAGTGTTTGATTTGTTGCCCAGTTAGTAGTGATGATTACATTGAAGCTCCATCGTTGTTGTAATTGCTTTAATATGCTGCCTTGTTTAGTTAGGTTTTCCCTCTTATATTTGTTCCTTGTGGGTTATAGAGAATGGGAGATATTTTCTTAGGTTTCATTATTTTATGAGAGGGGATAGTAAAGCATTTTATAAAGATATGTATTTTGTTGATATTAATAGCTTTATCAATAATTTGCAAGGATAAATTCAAGAGTTCTCAGAATTTTATTTAAAATGAGAAGTTGGGAAGGAAAATGATGTCACTTGACTGCTGGCAGTCAATATATATTATATTGATTAAACATTCAAAGATTTTCAATGAAGAAGAAAATAATATTAATTTGGGGATAGAAAATGAATTTCTGTGGCAGCATTTTGTGTGTGTGTGTGTGTGTGTGCATGTATCTCCCTAAGACATGGTTTTAAGATGATATTGGAAGGATGAGGTGAGGGTAGGTGGCAGGTGAGGGTGTGTATTTACAAGCAGTGGAGGCTCCTTATTTAGAGCCCCTGCAACAAAAGAAGCTGAGTTCTACAGGATGGGGAAAAGTTCAGCTTGATCCAACATGGAGAGAAAACATAATGGCATTTTTAAAGGCAGTGAAAGTTTTAAAAGAAATTGAAGTTTTTTGTGTATTGTGAAGGACTTTACTGAGCTTATATTTTTCTTTATGTGCCTGTTGGATTTCTCTGTAGTTCACTGATATTTCATATGATCATTATTTATAATATTGTTTTTCTTATTTCAGAAATTCCTATCAAATATGGAAGTTTCTTTTCATAAAAGGATGAACGATTACACTCTGACAAGGTTAAGTTCAACAGCTCATGAGTAGTGCAATGAACATCACAGGTTCTTCCTCCTATTCTCTGATTTGCACCCTTTTTGTCTTTAAGCTATTTATTAAGAATTATTCTTTAAATTTTATTTAAGACAGTACTATAATCTTCTGAATACATTAACTGATGTTGAGGAGAGATTGGATGAAATTAGTAGTCCTACTTGGTATTGCTCTTTGATATAAACACTGAGTAATAGAAGAATATTTTGTGTGTCATAATTTTACATTTAGTTGTATATCATAGCTAAAAATTTGAATAACTTATAGTTAGGCTCTAATTTTGAATAGTAAAGTTATGAGAATTTATTCTGCTATATTAATTAAGCAATTAAAATGAATCCAGATATGATCAAGGATACCAAGCAATTATGATCCTTCTTTTAAGTTCAGAGCTCTAAGTTAAAGAAAAGAGAATCCACTCCATCCAGTTTAAACAGAAAAAAAGATTTATCATGGATTATAGCTTGCTCACTGAAGTGTTTGGAGGGCTGATGGAAAAGGCTATATATAGTCTGAGCCTTCAGGAATTCCTGCCAGAATCATGCTGTTCAAGTGACCCACCGATGGGTCTGCTGCCTCTGTCATGACGGGGGTATATGATAAATCAGGAAGCTAATACCACAGCTGCAGGCTGCTGATCACATTGCTTCAGAAGAAGTGATGAGCCAGGTTGAAGGGAAAAGGACAATTCACTGAGCTGGATCCAAAAATGTTACTTCTACCTTTTTCCAAGAACAACTATGAAATGTAAGAATATGGGCTGCAAAGAAAGAATAAGCAGTACATTCTGATGCGGATTTGGCCTGCTTGGGTTTTAGAAGGAACTAAAATCAATTAATATTATTAGTGGAAATCTGGTAATGCTTAGAAGCTATGCAGTTATATACGAGAATCAGCAAACACCATTAGGCTAGGAAAAGAAACCAGAGTCAACATTTTATCTAGAGGAATTTCATCCTGTAATTGTCCATGCATAATTGAATAATAACTTAATACATGATGATACATTTTATTGTTAATTAATTTAACTTCTTAACATAATCTAGTAAGATGATAGCATGGAATGACACATAGTTCCATATGGAAAAGAGGACCCAGGTACTCTACATACTATATAAAGCCTGAGTTTCCTGAGACATGCAATCTAGAACCCTAATTTTGGAAACAGGCAGAATAAAAATAATGTTGAATACTTTTTCCCACAATTCATCATTCCTCCTGGTATTCGCTGTGAATTTACACAATAATGTTATGCAAAAACTATCCCAATAATTACTGGTGAAATGTATCAACTATTATTTCTCACAACTTTGTGTCTTGGCTCAGTGGTTCTTCTGGCCTGAGCCCCCAGTAGCTAACCTGGGCTGGGCTCACCCAGGTATCTGCAGTCAGTTGGTAGGTTGACTGGAAGCTGGCCGGGTCTTTATGCAAAGGAGCTGAAAATTTATGCCCACGCAAAAACGTGCACACGCATGTTTATAATGGTTTTATTCGTAATTGCCATTACTTGAAAGCAACTAAAATGTCCTTCAGTGAGTAAATGGATAAATAAACTATGGTACATCTAGACAATGGAATACTATTTAACACTTAAAAGAAATGCACTATCAGGCCATGGAAAGTCATAGAGGACCCTTAAATGTACAACTGAAAGAAGGCAATCTGAAAAGGCTGCATACTGTGTGATTCCAAATATATGACATTAAGGAAAGTGCAAAATGTTTAATACAGTAAAGATCAATGGTTGACAGGGATTAGGAGGAAAGGAAGGATGAATAGGTGGAACACAGAGGAATTTTAGGGCACTGAAACTATTCTGTGTGATAATATAATGGTGGAGATATGTCATTATACATATGTTCAATCTCATAGAATGTATGGTAGGAAGAGTGAACCCTGAATAAATGACAGATTTTTTAAAAATTAATTTTTATTGGAGTATAGTTGCTTTACAATGTTGTGTTAGTTTCTACTGTACAGCAAAATGAATCAGCTATACATATACATATATCCCCTCTTTTTTGGCTTTCCTTCCCAGTTAGGTCACCACAGTGCATTAAGTAGAGTTCCCTGTACTGTACATTATGTTCTCATTAGTTGTCTATTTTATACATAATATCAATAGTGTATATGTGTCAATGCCAATCTCCCAATTCCTCCCACCTCCTCTCCTTTCCCCCTTGGTATCCATATGTCTCTGTCTCTATTTCTGTTTGCAAATAAGATCATCTACTCCATTTTTCTAGATTCCACATATATGCGTTAATATACAATATTTGTTTTTATCTTTCTGACTTACTTCACTCTGTATGACAGTCTCTAGGTCCATCCATGTCTCTACAAATGACCCAATTTTATTCCTTTTTATGGCTGAGTAATATTCCATTGTATATATATACCACATCTTCTCTATCCATTCCTCTGTTGATGGACATGCAAGTTGCTTCTATGTCCTGGCTATTATAAATAGTGCTGCTATGAACATTGGGGTGCATGTGTGTTTTTGAATTATGGTTTCCTCAGGATATATGCCCAGTAGTGGGCTTGCTGGGTCATATGGTAATTCTACTTTTAGTTTTTTAAGGACCCTCCATGCCGTTCTCCATAGTGGCTGTATCAATTTACATTCCCAACAATAGTGCATGAAGGTTCCCTTTTTCCACACCTTCTCCAGCATTTATTGTTTGTATATTTTTTGATGATAGTCATTCGGACCAGTGTGAGGTGATACCTCATTGTAGTTTTGATTTGCACTTCTCTAATAATTAGTGACGTTGAGCATCCTTTCATGTATTTGTTCACAATCTGTATATCTTCTTTGGGGAAATGTCTATTTAGGTCTTCCACCCATTTTTTGATTGGGTTGTTTGTTTTTTTGATATTGAGCCACATTTGCTGCTTGTATATTTTGGAGATCAATCCTTTGCCAGTTACTTCATTTGCAAATATTTTCTCCCATTCTGAGGGTTGTCTTTTCATCTTGTTTGTCGTTTCCTTTGCTGTGCAAAAGTTTTAAGTTTCATTAGGTCCCATTTGTTTATTTTTGGTTTTATTTCTATTACTCTAGGAGGTGGGTCAAAAAAGATCTTGCTGTGATTTATGTTTAAGTGTGTTCTTCCTATGTTTTCCTCTGAGAGTTTTATAGTGTCCGGTCTTACGTTTAGCTCTTTATACCATTTTGAGTTTATTTTTGTGTATGGTGTTAGGGAGTGTTCTAATTTCATTCTTTTATATGTAGCTGTCCAGTTTTCCCAGCACCACTTATTGAGGAGACTGTCTTTTCTCCATTGTGTATCTTTGCCTCCTTTGTCATAGATTAGTTGACCATGGGGGCGTGGGTTTATCTCTGGGCTTTCTTTCCTGTTCTATTGATCTATATTTCTGTTTTTGTGCCAGTACCATACTGTCTTGATTACTGTAACTTTGTAGTATAGTCTGAAGTCAGGGAGCCTGATTCCTTCAGCTCCGTTTTTCTTTCTCAAGATTGCTTTGGCTATTCGGGGTCTTTTGTGTTTCCATACAAATTGTAAGTTTTCTTGTTCTAGTTCTGTGAAAGATGCCATTGGTAATTTGATAGGGATTGCATTGAATCTGTAGATTGCTTTGGGTAGTATAGTCATTTTCACAATATTGATGATTCTTCCAATCCAAGAACATGGTATATCTGTCCATTTGTTTGTGTTATCTTTGATTTCTTTCATCAGTATCTTATAGTTTTCTTCATAGGAGTCTTTTGTCTCCTTTGAATGGTGATGATGTATCAGTGTAGGTTCATCATTTGAAGCAAATGTAACACTCTGGTGGTGGACATCCATAATGGGAGAATTTTTGCATGTGTTGGGGTTGGGAGTATATAGGATATCTATCTTCTGCCCACTATTGCTGTGAATCTAAAACTGCTCTAAAACATTTCTATTTGAAAAATAAACAATAAATAGTGTCTATATTTTTTCTCCTTTAACACATATTTGATTGTATCTTCTTCATATATTATACCTTTCTTTGCTCTAAATCCTGTACTCGATGATCTGGTTACTAAATTTAGCCTGCAATCCTGTTGTAGGATGTCGCAAAAGTCTTGAATAAACTTCATAGTCGATTCATTTTCAGATTTGATGGAAAGAAATGATGGAAGGGGACTTAAGTAAATACCTCACTCTTTTCTTCACCAGTATATCAACTATACCCAACAAATATGCTGTGCAAAGCTTTCACTTTAGCATTTATTCTCTTTATGCCAGAGAATCCCTAAGCTTCTCCTAATGTTGTAATATTTATTTAAAATGCTTTTTAAAATTGGCTACATCCAATTATGTTTCCTAATAAGAATATTCTATTAGTTTCATTTACGAGGGGAGTTTTGCTTAGCAAAACATAATGAAATAATTGCTTTTGACAGAGTTTAGTGAGGGAATTTTGAATGGAATAAGTGCTATGAAGAAATGAGACAAGATTTGAGTTCCATTTCTGGTGGTTTCATGCCCAGTAAAAATATTTATAGAGAAAAATTTTCTCTGAATTAATATAACCTAATGAAAATATATTTACATTAGTATAGTACCCTTCTCAGATTGTGTAAAATGTAAAATACATTCAAATAGATTTGTTTACTCATTAGGGCTAAACATACATACACACATATGCACACACATATATAAATGTACTTTAAATAGAATGGATGAGACTTTTTTTCTGTTCTTTGATTTATATGTTTATATTCCTGTCACAGTAATATAATAACCAAAATATCAACATATTTGTAAATATATTCAATATCAATCCATATGCATGCTCCTGTGTTTGTGTGTGGTTTTGTGTGTGTGTGTGTTGTGGTTGTATGTGTGTATAATTTATGGAAAACCATATATTTGGTATATTTGTTGAAGCTCAAATAATGCAATCTTACAATGAACGTGAAATTTCAGTGGCAGTTTCTGTGGAAAGAGGAGCTCTTCTTAACACACAAAGCAATGTAAATATTATAAGCCTAATAAAAATTAATGACCTCATAATAGAAATATTAGCAATTAAATAAAGTAACAATTTGTTTAGCAGTAATGTTGAAAAAACCAAAAATGTATTTCTTCATTCCTAACTTTACTTTTTTTTTTTTTTTTTAATTTATTTATGGCTGTGTCGGGTCTTCGTTTCTGTGCGAGGGCTTTCTCTAGTTGTGGCAAGCGGGGGCCACTCTTCATCGCGGTGCGTGGGCCTCTCACTATCATGGCCTCTCCTGTTGCGGAGCACAGGCTCCAGACGCGCAGGCTCAGTAATTGTGGCTCACGGGCCTAGTTGCTCCGTGGCATGTGGGATCTTCCCAGACCAGGGCTCGAACCCGTGTCCCCTGCATTGGCAGGCAGATTCTCAGCCACTGTGCCACCAGGGAAGCCCCTAACTTTACTTTTTTAACTGGCATATATATGTATTTTAAAAGACCGTTGCCATTGTTTGTTAGTTAAAAGAAACATTTTAAAGATAAGTACATAAACTACTCAGCATAGTACTTTTACCTTCTAGAAATAAAAAATATATATGTATTAAAAAACTGCACATAAGTTTTACTCTTTCAAGTATTTTTACCATAAGAACTTTCAAAAAATAAATGATACATATACATCTTTACTCTGTTATTTCATTATATATTTTTCCATTATTAAAAAGTAATAAGAACTGGTCACCATTATATAAATATATCAACTTTATAATTTTTACATGATTTTTATTCGTAAATAGCTTTCAGATGACCCTTAAGTAAATTATTATTTAAATAATAAATTTAGCACAGGTATAAATGTATACTTTAAGATATATATTTAGAAATAAATATCAGGAAACATATCTTCAAATAGAAGATAGAGGCTGAAATGAAACATTTGGAAGTATAGTCAAGTAATTGATTATATTTTTATTTAAACATATTTAAATAGAAATATATTGATATCTACCCTATCTAAACATATTTTATGTGCTAAGCTGTCCAGTCTCCAGTAGAGAACACACAATGACATTAACACCTGGAGATTTGTCTGGCACCCAGCTCACTAATGGGACAGATATTTTGTGATGGCAAGTGTGGTATATTTGCCACTCCATTTTACTACTTATCATCTTCTCTTCAATCAAAAACAAGAGCTAGGAGGGAAGTATGCTGACCACACTACATATTGCATCTGGGACGTGAGCTTCAAAGAGAGTGAAATCAGAGAGAAGATATACTGTGAATGGTTGGCTATGGTTAATACTGGGTTGCTTGTTTGTGGTTGCTTGTGTGCTGGTCAAATAAGAAATACAGAGTGAATCAGATTTGTTCAGGAATTTTTTTTAATAGTTCAAGAACAAGGCCACAAGAGTAAGAAAAAGTCTCTTTTTAGTTCAGAATTAAAATACATGTGTGCCTGGTATTAACACAAAATTTATTGAAGTGTTGCAAGTATCACCTTGACTTTCAACTTAGCATCTGATGGGGAACTTCATCAGCATACAAATGGAGACACAGTAATTGATGTATTGAACTTTTCATAGGACGTGTACTGAAAAGATCAAGATCCCTTCTTAATTAAGAGTTTATTAAGACAAATGAAAAGTAAAGAATGAGGGAAAATCAAAATTGAGCATTCTATATGCTACTATATACCAAAGTTGGAATTTATAAGATCTTGTAGAAACAGCAAAAGTAGTGTATGATAATGATTTATATATCCTTTGTAAACATCATTTGAGCTGATTCCGAATTAAATATAAAATAAAATTTAAATATAAAATATTTTCACTTTGTAAGGCAAGAAATAAAAATAATGAGTTGAAAAGCATATTTCAAGATAAAAAGTGGTTTGGCATAGATAATAATGAAACAAAAGATCAATAGCTAAATTAAATCTCCTTTTAAGGTGGTAAAGAACATAATTATTGCTGTACAAAATCAAATCAGAATTGTATCAGAAACGATACAAGAAATTTAAAAAATCTTAGAAGGATTAAAGACATTTTAATAGATTATATCAATACACGTTGAAGACCAAGGTAAAGATAACCAAAGACAGAATAATTGGTAGGGATGATTCTAAAACAAATGCAATAAATACCACAAACAAGTAACAAATATTAAATTTTAAAATGGTTTAAACTGCTTATTGAATAACAATCATCAATTTTGTAATTAAACAAATTTTAACATATATTAATTTACATATACATATTTAAGGCAAATTTATTATCATGTAAATATTTATAACATCACAATTTTAACAGTCTTTTAGAATTAGTAGACCGAAAATAAATTAGCTTAGTTACTGTATAGATTTTCCCTCACCAAACGCCATATTAATTTGAGTGAAGAAGAAGGTTGAAATAATGATTTAACCAGTCCATCCAAATTTTAAGTTGCCTATAAATCTGCAGATGGTAGAAAGTTCAATATAAGAAATGATCTTAAATTTGATAAATTCATTATGTCATGAATATGCATATTTTTAGAAGAATCTACCATGCAGCTTCTAGTGGTAGTGATGTTGGGACATACAAGGATTTTGACTTATGAAAATGTAATCATTGCCCAAGAATAAAGGAGTCTTTGCCTAAAATGTTGCTTGAAGAAACATCATTTCATTTAATTAGGAACATGAAACTAATGTCCTTAGAAGAAAGAATGTGTCATGCTAGGTAGGGACTTCTCTTCTTGTTCTTAATTATACTGTTACATATGCACACTTTCAAAAACTTTAAATAAGGAAGAATCAGAAAATAAAGAAATATATAAAGTAAAAAATATTTAAGATGGTTATTATGGTCCAAATATATTTTAAACAAGAAAATTGTGCATGAAATATCCTTTGGATTTTTTCTTATAATTTTATGCTCTTTGACACAATGCTAACGTTATAATTTGCTATTATCTGGAACTTTGTAACTCAGGGTTTTTTGTACTATTGGAAATCATGCAAAAGTTATCCTGTTCATCTGGGGAAATAAACATTTTCAACAAGATATTATTAAAGATGCTTAATAAGATATCTAGTGGAATGCATCTTATTTTAAATATTAGCAGCCCTCTTAAATGTTATAGTATAGGTTTATGTCCCTCAATACCCCAAACTCTTATTTGGCTGTGTAATTATCTCTGTTATACCTTTTTTTTTTAAATTAATTAATTTATATATATATATATATATATATATATATATATATTTTGGCTGTGTTGGGTCTTCATTTCTGTGCGAGGGCTTTCTCTAGTTGCGGCAAGCTGGGGCCACTCTTCATCGCGGTGCGCGGGCCTCTCACTATCGCGGCCTCTCTCTTGTTGCAGAGCACAGGCTCCAGACGCGCAGGCTCAGTAGTTATGGCTCACGGGCCCAGTTGCTCCGCAGCATGTGGGATCTTCCCAGACCAGGGCTCGAACCCGTGTCCCCTGCATTGGCAGGCAGATTCTCAACCACTGTGCCACCAGGGAAGCCCTATACCTTTTTTATTAATATAAAAGCATCAACATAATGTATAAGAAAGAAATATATATAATTATATGTATAATTATGACTAATCCCAATTGTTTATTTATCTGTAGGGAACAATCAGTAGAAATGTATTAATATAGCATATTAATTTGACATTTTAAAACATCATTACAATTGAATATCATCATATCTGAGGAAATAATTTAATTTTATTTGCTTACTCTGTGCTGTAACTTTGCTTGTATGGGAATTTCCAAATTGTTATGGTATTTTTTAAAACATTAACTTATTAAATCAAGACCATTCGAAAATGTGTGTTTTTAAAGGCTTTATTTTCTTAGAGCAGTTTTAGATTCACAGCAAAACTGAGAGGAAAAATTAAGTAGAAAGGACAGATTTCTCACATGCCCACTAACCCCACTCATGCATATCCTTCCTCATTATCAACATCACTTATCAGAGTGGTACAGTTGTTACAATAGATGAACCTACATTGACACATCATTTTCACTCAAAACCTGTAGTTAATTTTAAGGTTCTCTCTGAATGTACATTCTGTGAGTTTGGACAAATATATAATGACATGTATTAATATTATAATAGCATACAGAGTAGTTTTACTGTCCTCTGTGCTGTCTATTCATTCCTCTTTCCACTCCCCATCCCTACTCCCACCCCTGAACACCACTGATCTTTTATTCTCTGCATATTTCTTCCATTAACAGAATGTCATCTAGTTAATAGAATCATACAGTATGCAACCTTTTCAGATTGCCTTCTTTCACTTAGTAGTATGTATTTTAGGTTCCTCCATGTCTTTTTCATAGGTTGAGAGCTTATTTCTTTTTAATGCTCAACAATATTCTGATGTCTGAATGTAACAGATTATTTATCCATTCACCTACTGAAGGGTATCTTAGTTGATTCCAAATTACGGCAATTATGAATAAAGCTGCTATAAGTATCAATGTACACATTTTTGTGTGGATGTAAGGTGTCAACTTTTTTGGGTAAATATCAAGGAGCACGATTGCTGGATCATTTCTTAATAGTATGTTTGGTTTTATAAGAAACCACCAAACTTTCTTTCAGAGTGGCTACCATTTTTCATTCTCACCAGCAATGTATGAGAATTCTCGTTGATCCATATCCTTGCCAGCATTTGTTGTTGTCAGTGTTCTTGATTTTGGCCATTCTAATAGGTGTGTAGTGATATCTTATGATTGTTTTAATTTGAATTTCCCTGATGACATATGTTGAGGAGCATCTTTTCAGATGCTTATTTGCCATCTGTGTATCTTCTTTGGTGAGGTGTCTCTTAAAGTCTTTGGCCCATTTTTTATTTGGGTTATTTACTTATTGTTGAGTTTTAAGAGTTCTTTCTATGTTTCAGATCACAGTCCTATGTTAATTGTTTCTTTGCAAACATTTTCTCCCAGTATGTGGCTTGTCTTCTAATTCTTTTGACAGTTACTTTTTGACAGTGCAGTTGTTTTTAATTTTAATATTTTAATGAAGTCCAGCTTATCAATTCTTCCTTTCGTAGATCATGTCATTGATGTTGTATCTAAAAAGGCACCACCATACCTTTATCTCAGTTTTCTCCTATGTTATCTTCTCAGCGTTTTATAGTTTTGCATTTTACATTTAGGTCTATGATCCATTTCAAGTTAGCTTTGTAAAGGGTGTGAGGTATGTATATAGGTTCTTTTTTTTCTTTTTTTGCAAGTGGATATCTAGTTGTGTCAGCACCATTTGTCAAAAAGACTGTCTTTGTTCCATGGTATTGCCTTTGCTCCTGTGTCAGAAAATAGTTGTCTCTATTTATATGGATCTGTTTTTCTAGGCGCTCTATACTGTGCCAATGATCCATTTGTTTCTTCTTTTGCCAATTGCACACTGAGTTGATAATTGTGGCTTTATAATAACTCTTAAAGTAGGATAGCATCAATCCTCTAACTTTGCTCTTCTCCTTCAAAATCACGTTGGCTATTCTGGGTCTCTTAACTTTCCATACAAACTGCAGAATCGGTTTGTCATTAGCCACATAATAACTTACTGGGGGGTTGATTGGGATTGCATTGAAACTGTAGATCAAGTGGGAAGAACTGATATTTTAACAATATTGAGTCTTCCTATCCATGAACATGGAATATTTCTCCAATTATTTAGTTATCCTTCGATTTAATTCATCATAGTTTTGTAGCTTTCTCATATAGATCTTGTACAATTTTTTTTGACTTATACCTAAGTAATTTTGGGTCATGCTGATAAAACGGTATTGTATTTTTTTAATAAATTTATTTATTTATTTATTTATTTATTTATTTTATTTGGCTGCGTTGGGTCTTCGTTGCTGCGCGCAGGCTTTCTCTAGTTGTGGCAAACGGGGGCTACTCTTTGTTGTGGTGTGCGGGCTTCTCATTGAAGTGGCTTCTCTTGTTGCGGAGCACGGGCTCTTGGCACGCAGGCTCAGTAGTTGTGGTGCACAAGCCTAGTCGCTCAGTGGCATGTGGGATTTTCCCAGACCAGGGCTCGAACCCATGTCCCCTGCACTGGCAGGTGGATTCTTAACCACTGCACCACCAGGGAAGTCCCTGGTATTGCATTTTTAATTTCAAATTCCACTTGCTCATTGATGGCATTTAGGAAAACAAGAGACGTTTGTATGCTAACCTTGTGTCCTACAACCTTGTTATTATTGCTTGTTAGTTCCAGTAGCGTTTTTCGTTTGTTTTATTTTGGATTTTATACATAGACAATTATGGAATCTGAGAACAAAGACTGTTTGCAATAATTTTTGCCTCTATATAACAGTGTTTTCTTGAACTCAGCTCACTCCAGACACCAGCTTATTGCCATCTCGTCTAAGGCCCATCTCCCTAAAACAGAGAAACACATATTTTGTCTCACTTCCAAGTGATCAAGACCTTTTAAAAAAGCACATCCTACCACATCCTAAAGCCTTATCTTGGGAACAGCTGCATTTCGTAATCCCTAAGTGTGAGCAACCAAAGACTCCATTAATTGTTGGCCCAAAACATAGAAGCAAAATTTTCCCCACTGGTATGCTTTGACCAGGCATTCCAATTCTCTCCAGATCCACTCTGAAAACTGGCATTATAGCACTTTTCAAACCTTGTTGTGATAGTAGAAAACAAAACAAAACAAATCAAAAACAAACAAACAAAAACAAAACAAAACAAAACCCCCAAAACCACAGGGGCATTAGCACATGCCAGATGTGTTTGACTTGTCTTTTCTACATCTCATTTGCATTATCTGTAAATTGAAGAGGATGATGATAATCATAGTTCCAAAATCTTAAGCTATGTTTTTTTGTTTAGTGTGTTTATTTGCCTACAAAATAGTAGGAATCAATTAAGAAAACCTGTTTATATCAATTGACTGGCTGTCTTCTCCACCATTTTGTGAGTTACATGAGAATAAGGGTTGCATCTTTTTCAGATTATCACCACCCAAATCTTCAGTAATGTTATAAAGAGAAGGCGACCTGTATGTACTACCCTTAGACTCCAACAGATAATTGCTTTAGCAGGGGCATAGACATATTTTTAAAAATTGGTATATTTTAGATAATGTTTTTATTACATTTTGATAATGTTGAAAAATGTTTCCAATAATTAAAGCACAATTTTATAACTAAACATTTTAATGCCAAAAAGATGTCTCATGTTTCAGTATTTGACTGGCCACTGATTTGACATTGTAGTCGTTGACTTAAGTGCCATTTAAATACCTTGGCATTTCTAATGCAGTCATAGTAATTTTTAGTTTTACTTAGTCATTACTTTGTACATGCTAGGATATTTTCACAATAAAGAATACTTATATAATGTAATGAGTTGGATTGTGGCCTCCCCCAGAATCTGCAAAAATTACCTTCTTTGGCAAAAAGTTCTTTGCAGATTTATTAGTTTGCTAAGGCTGTCATAACAAAATATGGAAGATTAGCTGACTTCAACTACCGAAGTATATCTTCTCACAGTTCTGCAGCCTAGAAGTCCAAGATCAAGATATCAGCAGATTTGGTCTTTTCTGGGTCCATTCTTCTTGACTTGCAGATGACCACTTTCTCTGATAAGGTATTTCCTCTGTGCATGTACATCCCTGGTGTCTCTTTGTGTGTACAGATTTCTGCTTCTTATAAGGATATCAGTCAGGTTGTGTTAGGGCCCAATCATATGGCCTCATTTTACCTTAATTACCTTTTTAAAGACCCTATTTCCAAATACAGTCACTTTCTAAGGTACTAGGGATTAGGCCTTCAACATATAAATTCTGTAGGGACACAATCCTGCCCATAACAATGGACACAATTGAATTAAGGATCTTGATATGAAGATTACCTGCATGGGTCCTAAATCCAATGACAAGTGTCCTGCTGAGAAAAAGATAGAGGGGGATTGAGACCCACAGAAAAGAAAGAGTCAGTAGACCACAGAGGCAGAGATTGTAGTGATGTACCCATAAATCAAGGATTGTAAAGAGCCACCAGAAGTTGGAAGAAGCAAGAAACAAATTATCCCCTATAGCCTTAGAGGGAGTATGGCCCTGCCAAAGTTCAGAATTCTAGCTCAAGAATTGCGAGAGAATACATTTCTGTTGTTTTAAGCCACCAAGTTTGTGGTCATTTATTTTGGCAGCCTCAGGAAACTAATACAGATTTGTTAATGTCTCTAGTTCTTGGCACCTGTTCCTGCAGATTTAGAATGATTTTTCATAAACATCCTTGACCCATTCAGTTTTGTCTGTAGAATACAAGAAGGAAATTAATATACAAATACACAGTTAAATAAATATGTATATAGACATAATATACATAGTTGCAGCAATCTATAGATGTTTTTGTTTCATTTTCTGTTTACATTTGATGTAGGATAAATAATCAAGTAGGTGTTTTTTAATTCTTCTTTTTAGAATTTCAAGATGCTAGAGAAAATAAGATTGTTTGAAAATACATGTACAGAAAAGAAGTCTACAATATAAATTTACAGAGTTGCCAATAACATATATATGCCTATATTTGTATATCAGAATATTTAAAATGCTAATATATTTGTGACTATTTGGTTCTATGTGTGAAAAATACTAGATACCCTTGTTTGTTTAACTCAGTTCTCTAAGATTGTTCATTATTAAAATTTAGTTACCTAGCATAAATAAATCTAAAATTACTTGCAATTCATATGTTATAAAGATTTGCTTTGTTGGAAATATACTGGTAACTTCCATTATAAGAAAGTATGTACCATGAACAATTTACTCACTGAAGAAGTTGGTGTCTCTAAGAATTTAGGGCATGAAACAGTAATGATGGTTTCTAAGATTTATCTAGAGTTTCTATCTTTGGTATTTCCCTGTGGCTACAATAAGTCATCAGGTTGCTATTTAGAAAGTGAGAGTATATTAAAATCCACTTTTAAATCATTAGAATTGGTATAATGTTATTGTTTTGTATTAATTTCAGAAGTCATAGACAAGTATAAGGAACAACATCTTAAAAAATAGATGTTACTGAAAATTTAAACACAGTTTTGTGGTATATAAAGAGAAATTATTGCTCACACCTGGGCATTGAAGCTAAAAGTTTCTATTTCAGTAATGTTGGCTAGAGCATCTGAAAACTCACATTCGGACCTCTGGGCACAGCAAATAAATTCAGTAAGCCATACCTTCAGTAAATCATTCTTAGTGAAAATAAAACTGTTAATAAAAATACAATATTCATTCCACCATTAGTGCTGTTTTCCTTTGGGGCTTCAGTAAATTATCCTACTGATGTTCATAAGCAAAGTGTATTATACTTTTGAGACTATAGAATAAAAATCACATGAGGTTGACAGATTATTCTTCAGTCTAAGTCTCATCAACTACTTTTTCTTAGTAGGATCTCCAGGGTCCAGAATCCCGTATTCTTAATTTACAGCTGTTATTTTACTCAGAGGTGCTCAGTAAGAGCTTCCATTATTCTCTAGCATTCCTTTTTTTTTTTCCTTCTCACTTTTGTTCAAACCACAGTGTAGAAAATCTTGAAAAATCACTTTATTTTTCATTATTTTTAACATGTTACAATTCTGAATCCACAGATTATTTTCAAGAATGATCCCTAATGCAATTTTTTTTAACATCTTTATTGGAGTATAATTGCTTTACAATGGTGTGTTAGTTTCTGCTTTATAACAAAGTGAATCTGTTATACATATACATATGTTCCCATATCTCTTCCCTCTTGCATCTCCCTCCCTCCCACCCTCCCTATCCCACCCCTCTAGGTGGTCACAAAGTACTGAGCTGATCTCCCTGTGCTATGCGGCTGCTTCCCACTAGCTATATATTTTACATTTGGTAGTGTATATATGTCCATGAGACTCTCTCACTTTGTCACAGCTTACCCTTCCCCCTCCCCATATCCTCAAGTCCATTCTCTAGTAGGTCTGTGTCTTTATTCCCGTCTTGACCCTAGGTTCTTCATGACCTTTTTTTTTCTTAGATTCCATATATATGTGTTAGCATACAGTATTTATTTTTCTCTTTCTGACTTACTTCACTCTGTATGACAGACTCTAGGTCCATCCACCTCACTACAAATAACTCAATTTCATTTCTTTTTATGGCTGAGTAATATTCCATTGTATATATGTGCCATATCTTCTTTATCGATTCATCTGTTGATGGACACTTAGGTTGCTTCCGTGTCCTGGCTACCCTAATGCAATTTTAAGGAGACAAATTAATTTGTTAATAATAGTCTCTGCATATTGCTAGGCAGCTGGGGGGCAGAGGGTGTTCTGGGAAGGTTTATATTGAATAGCAAGAATGGAGAGAAATGGATTTCTTAATTTAACCCTGCTTTGACATGTAGCCTGCCCTGAGAGCCTCTATAACTATCAAAATGAACTATTTATCTATAGTCCCAGAGACAGCAGATTGACTAGAGAGAGACAGAGAGAGAGAGAGAGAGAGGGAGAGAGAAGAGATAGTGTCTTAAACAGGAAGTATCTTCCCATATTTACAAACTTTTGTAACTTTGATTTTTTGATCCTGATAAAATTGGAGGACATAACATTTCATAATTTCGATACTTATGTAAAAATATTTTTCAGGTTTTATTGTCGGATTTGTAGAGTGACTACAAGTGTGTATACATAAACATGATGTGATACAATTTAACACACTCCGCTATTCCTGTAAATTGTTCTTCCATTGGGGGCACAGGTGTTCTGGTGTCCCTTTTCATGATGTTAGCAGCTATTGGTTATCTTTGTCTAGATATATTAATTCACCAGCATTTTAAATGGTGCTATTTTAATTCCATCCTTCTTTCCTCACTCATTAGCAGATATTTTTATAAGTAAAAACATCCCCTCATCAATTCTGTGGTTACCAGTGGTATCAGAAAGGCAGGATAAATGCCTGATTCTTTCTCATCAATTACTAGTTTTCAAAAAAAAGATTTTGCTTCCCTAGAATCTTCATCAATGAACAATTAATAGTTTTTATAAATACCATTATTAGCTCAGATATAAATGAATTTGATGGATTTCAACAAACTCAAGTTGTTCTTGATCAAATTTTTTCATCTTTTACTCCTAGGAGCCTCTTCAGTTTAGCTAAGTCCTTTCGGCACAGCCCCAGCAGCCCTTGGTAGCTTCCATGCTCTCTGGAGTGTTAGTATTCCAGGCTTACGTTGTCTTTCTCCTGCCACAGACCAGAAATCAGTCATTTCTCCAAAGTTAACTAATTACTTTTAGTGGGAAACTGTGTCTGCATGGCATAATCTGGGTGCTCGTTATGCTCACTACTACTGCACTGAACCTAGTTTCTATGCATTTCAGAGAACAGAACTAGAAAAATAGATAGATGATAGCTAGATAGCTGGATACATAGACAGATGAAATAAGTCAAGAGTTGTTCTGAGTTTTCTAATTCAAATCCAGCTGTTAAGGGTTTTTGTATAATCTGCTCATCTTACATCTGTCTTTGTTCTGATTTTCAGCAGTGGAAATCACTGAATTAGATTAACATTTGCTTTATTCACAATGCACATGAAACAGTCTCAGATAGCAATGTAAAATATTTAGTGTGGGTTTCCAGGTCAAAAAGCCAAGTAGAGAAAAGTGTGTATAATATAGATACACGTGTAGTGTGTGTGTGTACACACATACATCTATAACATACACACTTTTCTCCATCTTTTTCATTTATGACACATGGGTATCAAATCGTAATTATATACAAGAGCATCATTATTCTTTTGTAGAACTGTGATTTCATGGATGTAGCACACTTTATCCAACCAGATCTTCATTGGCAGAAATTTGGATTTTGCTCACTTTTTTATTTGTTTGTTTGTTTTTCTTCTGGGTCTCACTTCATCACATAAAGTGCTCCAATCATTTGCTTAGTTTTCAAAAATATTCTTTTTAAAAATATTTTTGCCAGGGTATATTTTAGATATATTCCTAGGTGCTGTATTGCTGGTCAAAGGGTAAATCATTAACAAAGTTTGTCATATACTGCCAAATTACCATTCAGGATGATTTTATCATTTTTTCATCCCACCAGCAAAGTATGAAGGTTAATATTTAGCTGCCCCCCAGTTAGCTAAATATGTTGCTAAATTTGTTTTTTTACCAATGTGAGAGGTGAGAAAATGGTATTTCAGTTTTTGGATTGTTTCCATTTCTTTTTCTGTGAAGTGTATGTTCCTTTTTTTATTTTTTAGGGTTGTTGAAAATGTTCTCTAATTTTCAATGGGTGGCTTTATTTAGCACATTAAGCCTTTGATATTTTAAGTTGCAAATATTTTTTCAGTTTGACATTTGTCTGTTTACTTTATTGGTGGTTTCTTTTGTCATGAAAGTTTTTTTTAATGTAATCTAATTTATCTAACTTTTATTGCTTCTGGATTTTGAATTATAGATTAAAAAGATTTTTCCTCCCTCACTTCTAGAAAAGGCAACCAAGTTTTCTTCTGTTATGCATATTGTTTTATCTCTTTACATTTAAATCTCTAGCCATTTTGGAATTCATCCTCATGTATGATGTGATGAACAGATAACAATTTTATCTCTTTTCCATGTGGTCTCCAGTTATCATAATCACTCATTTAAAAATACATTTTTCCTCACTTTTCTGATATGCCATTTTTCTTTTGTCCCCTTGGTTTTTCCATCTATCCATTCACCCAAAACCCATTTTAGAGTTGTGTTTAAAATGTTTGCTGTCTTAGAATCCTTTTCTCCTTTTTGCTCATTTTGTTTTTCTTCAAGGTTTTTGGCTAATAAGTTCTTGTACTTGTTTGTTTTTTCAAATAAACATTTTAATCATATTCTCCTGCTTCAGACAATAAAAAGAATTGTCATTTTACTGGCATTTCCATAAGTGCTTAAATGAGCTCATAGAGAAGTGACATCTCTTTATGATGTGGAGTCTTCCTACCCAAGGATATGGTGTTCATTTTCTAGTTCTCTATGTCTCCTTTCTATGATCATGTTTTCAATATTTCAAAGTAAAATTGTTTTTTGTATACTGGCATTATACAATTGAAAATCAAAAAAAGATCAAAATCAAAAGAATTTTAAAAGACATTTAAAATAACATTTAAAGATGATATATTAATAAATGAGTTCAAGACCTGTACAGCAAACCAAAGAACATTGCTGAGAGAAATCAAGAATGACCCAAACACATGGAGACACACACCATGATCATTTGGAAGATTCAATAGTATCAAGGTAGCATTTCTTCCCAAATTGACCTATACATCTCATTAAATCCCGATTTTCATACATACATTTTTTTTTTTAATTTAGGATTTTGATTCATGATACATCTTTGAATTTCTTTTGTCCTATCATCATACAGCACAAGAAAAATGCTCCCCAGGTTAGATCAAACACCTCTGCTTCCAAATGCCCAACAAATGCTTAACACATGCTTCCATCATTTTGTCTTCCCTCATTTTACATTCATAGATTTTACTATAGACAAAAGAAGCAAGACTAGGAAATCTAAGACCTCTTGATTGATGAAATGCTTAATCAATAAATGGAATATAGGGAAATATAGAGAAACATAGGCAGAGAACAAGTCAACATTAGAGAAACTTATCTTTGAAGAGTCAAGGATCAACATGCATATGAACTGCAAACCAATGTATGATAAGTTGAAAGAAAGAATGATCACTAAGGATTGAATAACTTTATTGCCACTGATATGAATATCCATCAAGCAATATTACTCTCTGCAAGAATGAAATCCTGGATGAGAATTCCAGTTGACAGCAAATGAGTTTGATAGATCAGTCATTTTATTTTTTGATTACTCCACCAAATTTTTCATAGTTTCTTATCATTGAAAAACAATAAATCCTTTGATAATGAAGAAGCAAAAGCAGAATGGAAGTCTTTGAAGTTCATGCTAATATGAATTGCAAATTATTTTTACAATGGCTTCATTCAATATAAAAAGAGAAACAACAACAAAAATTTCAAGTAGTATTTATTTGCTTTTGTTTGTAATATTTTCACCATCTTGACCATTACTTAGATATTTTTTTAATTGGATAGTTAATATGGAGTGAAGTATAAATTATCAACTTACTGAAATTTATATGTGTAATCACAGTGATGAAAACAATCTTCATGAGTTTTCTTTTTTTTTTCATGTAACCATGCAGTGCGTCTTATACAGAATTAAATATTGGTGAAAACTGTTAGATGCTCATGACAGATGACTATGCATAATGATTTTGTTATGTTATATAATTTTAGTCTTTTGTTATTCTCCAATGGTTTAGGGTAGTTTATAAATCTGTCTACAAACAAGCCAAAATAGAAAAGGGTAAGAGGATTATTGCAAAGGGAAAATATGGATAGTAAAATATGGCTAACACAAGAGAATCTATAAAGATTTATCCATAAGAGGTTTATGATCTCCAATATGCATGGGGCAATTCAAGACACTCAAGATAAAAGGATGGATAAATAAGACTTTTTTTTTTAACCTAAGGATTTCACAGTTTAGTAGGAAAGATAGGCAATGACTCAGGTGGAGTGTTATGCATTTAACAATAGAAGTGTACTTAAGGAGTTTGGTAAAGTAGTGAAGGCTGTGATTAAATTTGCCTGAGGGAAGTAGGACAGCCAGTAAGGCTTCACAGAGAAGCTGGCTTATAGACAAAAGAGATGGCATTATCTTTAAATAGCAGTTGAGACTGGAAAAGTTTACAGTTTTTCTACAGTTTTTTTTTCTACAGTTTTCGAAAGTAATAACGGATAAAGTAAAAATATGATTTGAATAATTTCTATCACTATATGCTGTTAGAAAATTATTTAAAAATGTAAGAATTAGAATATGTGGTTATTTAAAATAGTCATAATACTGTGGTTATTTAAAATAGTCATAATACTTTTACTGAATAAAATAGTTTTAAGTATTCTTTTTCACATAAATATATTTTAGAAAGATAAGCTATTTCTGCAGGTAATATCACAGCCTTACTTTGTGTTTAGTTTATACTCAAGGTGGTTGTTGTTTTTGTTTGTTTTTTTGTGGCTTTTTTTTTTTTTTTTGCACTGACTATTGAATGTTCTAAAGAGCTAATTGAATCTCTAACAGGAATATGATCTGATTCTTTTATGCAGTTGTTTAAATCTTCTGTGGTGATCTTAAATATCCCATATGGACTGAAATTTCTTGAAGAGTTTGTACTTAAATAATATTAGGACCACAAAAATAAAGACTTTCTCTATTCTAAATATCGTGGTACAGAAATGATGTACATCAAAATTTGTCAAGAAAGCAGACTACTGAATAGCTTTCACTGAGAGATGCTTCTCTTTTCTTTGATTGCTTTCTAATCAGATAGCTTCTCTGGAAAAATTCATTTCTCCTGTAAAGGAGAAGATACTCTTAAAAATGGAGATTTTTAAACAAACCTAAAATAAGGCAAATATATGACATTTAATATGTAAAACCTTCATTTTTTTCTTCTCAATCTTTAAAAGTAAATAAGAATTCTGGCCTGCAGTTTTCTTTGTGGGAAGCTTTTTTAGTAACTGCAGTGAGAAGTAGTCACATGTGCTTAAGTTGTCATAGTTATTAATAGTCCTGAGAATTTTCCTTAGACTTCTAGTATATTCAGTTGATGTTTGAATCTTTGCATACAAGTTGGCTTGAATTTATTTACTAATCTGTGAATAGTTATTAGAACAGAAATAAAAGAACTGTGATTCTAAAGTTATATATCTCATACAATATTTACTATATTTATTTATTTTACTAGTAATGGATACATAGCTAGCTACCTCTGTTTTTCTCAGATAGGTATCTAGTTCTTTCAGCAACATTTACTGAAAATCTGTCTTTCCAGATTTAATATCATAGACCCTTTGTTGAAATCAACTGACCGTGTATACAGGGGTCTATTTCTAGACTCTATAATTTTTCATTAATCTACATTTCTATTATTATTCCAACACCAAACTGTTTTGATTTCTATAGGTTTATATAAATTATTGAAATTAGGTAATACACACTGTCTTTGTTCTATTTTCAAAGTTGTTTTGGCTATTCTAGGTCTTCCTTTTTCATATAAATTTAGAAATATCTTGGCAATTTCCTCAAAAAAATGTCTGCAGGGAATTTGGGGAGGATTGCATTGAATCTATAGATAAGTTTTCTCAACTTATTTAGATCTTCTTTAATTCACCTCAGAAAACTTTCCTACTTTTCAATGTTCAGGTCTCACATATGTTGACATGAAACAAATACACTGCCAGATATTTCTCCAGCGAAGTTGGGATTATTCAGGATTACTGGAGAATTGCAGTTTGAGGTCTGCTACAATGGCAAGCCTAATGAGAGTCCCTGCATGGCAAATGAAAGGGAACAATTTTATAGAGAAGAAAAGGAAGTTGGGAGCACTATAAAAACAACAAAGAGTACATGGCTTTTTTTTTTTTTTAACATCTTTATTAGAGTATAATTGCTTTACAATGGTGTGTCAGTTTCTGCTTTATAACAAAGTGAATCAGTTATACATATACATATGTCCCCATATCTCTTCCCTCTTGCATCTCCCTCCCTCCCAACCCTCCCTATCCCACCCCTCTAGGTGGTCACAAAGCACCGAGCGCTAATCTCTGTGTGCTATGCGATTGCTTCCCACTAGCTATCTATTTTACGTTTGGTAGTGTATATAAGTCCATGCCACTCTCTCACTTTGTCCCAGTTTACCCTTCCCCCTCCCTGTATCCTCAAGTCCATTCTCTAGTAGGTCTGCATCTTTATTCCCGTCTTGCCCCTAGGTTCTTCTAACACATATATATGGAATCTAAAAAAAAAAAAAAAAGTACATGGCTTTTTACTGGTTGAGTCCTTGCAAGGAATCGAGTGAATTCTTGAGCACGCCTCCTTCTGGTGTCCCAACTCTATTTAATTGAGGCTTCTGTTTATTAATTTTTTACACATATATTTTGTTAAACTTCTCCGTAAGTATCTCATGTTCTTACTTTACTGTAAAAGGTATTGCTTTTGTAGCAAAGGTCTACTTCTTAATTAATATATGAAAAGACAATTATTTTGTGTATATTAACCTATACTCTGTAAACATATTTACCTATTAATTTTCATAGTTTCTTTATGTAGTTTCTATATATTGGTTACAGGTCATCTGTGAATTAGTTTTACTTCTTACCAATCTTTAAAATTTTCTCTTTATTTATATTCTTACTTATTCCACTGCTTGGGAACTCGAGGACAGTGTTGAATAGAAGTGATGAGAACAGGCATCCTTGTCTTGCCTCTGATTTTATGGAGAAAGCATTCAGACTTTCTCCATATAATGTTCATGACTTTCCTATAATGTTCAGACTTTCTCCGTAAATGTTCAATGTAGGTATTGTGTAGATGTTCTTTATTAGATTGTGGAGATATGCTTCTATTCTTGGTTGATGAGATATTTTATCAAAATGGATGTTGAATTTTGTCAAATGCTTTTTTGGCATCTATACAAATGATCATATAATTTTTCTATTTTATTTTATGAATGTGACAACTTATATTGTTTGATTTCCATTCCTGGGATAAATTCTACTTGGTCATGGTATATTATCTGTAGTAATATATTATTGGATTTGACTTGCCAATGTTTTCTTTTCAATCGTCATGTCCCTGTTCATGACTGTACTATTCTTTTCTACTAATATCTTTTTCGACATTTGGTATAAGAGTAACAATGTCTTTATAAATTACTTGGAAAGTGTTCCCTCTGTGTTTGTTTCCCGAAAGAGTTTATATGAGTTTGATGTTATTTCTTTCTTAAATAGTTGATAAAATTCATCAGCATAGTCATCTTGATCTGGATTTTGCTTTGTGGGAAGATTATGTTTTTTAATATTGGCTATATTCCCTGTGCTGTACAATATATCCTTGTAAATGTGGGAAGATTTTTAAAATATTTTTTATTTCTTTAGTAGTTACATGTTTATTTAATTGATATTATTCTTGTGCCAGTTTTGGTAGGTTTTATCTTTCAAAGAAACTAGGATAATTAAGGTTACATCTTTCTTTTCTAATATTATCACTTAAACCAATTTTTAAAAAAAATACTTCTGCATCTGACAAATTTTGATATGTTTCATTAACTCAAAATATTTTCCAATTTTTTTCTGATATGGTTTATTTACAAGTGGTTATTTAACTTGAAAATATTTGGAATATGCCAAATAACTTATTATTTCTTTCTAATTTGATTACTTTATGTTTAGAGAATATACTTCTGATGATTTAGTTATATTAAACTTATTAAGATTTATTTTATGGCTTAGAATATCATCTAGCTTGGAGAATATTCAATGTGTACCTGAAAAGAATATCTATTCAACAATAATTGGTTATAGAGTACTATTAATCTTTATTGCATCAACTTGGTTAATAGTGCCATTCACATCTTCCAAATCTTTTCCTATTTTGGTCTCCTTGTTTAAATTACTCAGAGGAGTGCTGGAATCTCTAATGTTAATTGTTGATTTGTTCCTTTCAGTTCTCTCAGGTATTTCCTTTTAGTTCTTCATTTTTGTTGAAGCTCTGTTATTAGTGGCATACACAAAAGGGATTTGTGTATCTTTCCTGTGAAATTATCCTTTTATTATATTGAAACAACCTTGTTTATATCTGGTCATATTATAATAAACTTGGTTTTGCCTGATACTAATATAGCCCTTCCTGCCATCTTATGATTAATGTTTGCATGATTTTTTTCCATGCTTATGTTGGGGCTCAGAGCAGATTGCCCCAAGATATACCACAATGGCATATTTATTATTTTAATTAAAGTTACTTGAGAAAGAGCTGATGGAAAAAAAAATTATATTTAAAAAAAAACACTCTGCACCCCTCCCACCCCTGCTTCTTTTCCCCTGAAAGTGAAAAATGAATCTCCCATGTGAAGGTATCCTACCCATACCAGGAGGATAGAAAGCATCTTTATCACAAGTTAGGGAATTCAAGGCTAAGAAAGCTCTGTAAACAAACTTTGTTACCTCTTCATTAGTCTGCTACCCCAAACACAAATCCCATTATTTTTGGTTAAATCTTCACAAATAATTGTTTCTTTGTCTAAAAATGATATATAAACAGTCTGCTTTGGTTACTCCGGGGGTTCCATTTCTATGAGACCTCCATGTATTAAATTGTTTTTTTTCTCCTCTCAATGTGTCTTGGGTCAATTTAATTAATAGACCAGCCAAAGGAACGCCAAGTGGGAGGGGTATATTTCCCCTGCCTTTACACGTATTTTTAAATGTCTGTTTCCACTGTTTTCTTATTTGCATTTTTTTCTGATGCAGTATCAGTGGTTCTTTTATATTTATTCATTTGTGCATAAAGTGACTTTTTCTTTAGCTGTTCTTATGGTCTTATCTTTATCATTGATTTTCAGCAATATTGTTATGATGTACCTCAGTGTGATTTTTGAATGTTTATCCTAATTAGAGTTTGGTGAACTTTTTGAGTTAGTGGATTTGTATTTTCTCATAAAATTTGAAAAAAATGTACTATTTCAAATATGCTGTACCAGCTTTTCTGGAATTCTAACTTCATGTATGTTGGACTTCTTGATGTTAACTCACAGACCACTGATACTTTGCTCATTTATTTATTTTCTCTGTGTGATTCAATTTGGATAATCTTTATTGCCATGTCTTCAAGTTCATTAATTGTCATTAATCTTCAAGTTTTAATCTGCTTAATTAAGCTCACATAGTAAATATTTAATTTTAGATATTGTACTTACAGCTCTAAAGTTCCATTTGATTCTTTGATTTCTTTTTTTTTTATGATTCCATTTATCTCTTTGTTATAATTCATATTTTCCTTTAAATCCTTGAACCTGTCTGCTAATTCCATTTTGTTTGTCATTTATATCTATTTTAATTCATATATTTTCATTGGTATACTATTTTTTGTTGTCATTTTCACTGATCATTGTGAGTATCACATTGTTGAATTTCTGGATGTTGACGTTTCCCTCTAAAGAAGATTATATGTTGCTGTAATGACAAGTGATTTATTTGAGGATTACATTGATCTGCTTAAGCCCCATTTTAAAGAATTTTAGGGGGGATCTTTGAGGAGGCAAGACTTTAGAACTAGCACAGCTCAACTTCAAAGTCTTGGCCTTTTTGAAGTCCCTCCCAAATGTCCCATTTATTCTGCCTCATTCGAACTTGGAAATCTGTCTGCCCTGTGAGTTGTGATTTTTTAGGCTTATCATTTCCCAATGGTTGTTCTTTTCCTCTGAAAAATTAGCTTAGTATTCGACAAAAGACTCAAAGGGACTTATGTAGATCTCTAGTGTTCCTGATCTGTATATTCCCCTCTTCACTAATGCTCTGACGCGAATTAGCGGCTTAAGTCCTCTGAGCTTGACTTTGTCTCTGCAGATCATAGAAACCATTGTACTTGGGCCACACCCTGTACTGGTGCCTAATATATGCTTTCAGGAAGAAACTTAGGGTGATCTTAAGCCTCATTTAATTATTTCACATTTCTCAAGGATCGATGTTCTATATCGCCTGTTGCCAACTTTAAAAATATATTTTAAAAATATGTTTTTCTGTTTTTAAGTTGTTAGATGAGACTTGTCTGGAACAAATTACACCATCATGGCCAGCAATGGAAAGTCTACTATCTTTTTTTCTCTTTTTAATAACATATTTCTTATTGGAATCTTTTACAAAATGTTATTCTTTCAATCTGGAAAACAATTCCCTTCTCATTTTGTGTGACTCCTTCAGATCTTAGTTTAGATATCATTTTAACTTGTTTTCCCCAGGAAGGTCCCTGGGATCTGCATGACGACATATCCTTTTTATTTGCTGCCGCAGTTTTCTGTGCTTTGTCCACCTGTGCATTTAGTATACTACCATGTTTATTTGCCATTGACTTGTTTATATGCATAACTGGAGAGTATGCCTAAAGTATTGTAATGGAAAAGTATGAAATATTTAGTTCCATAAATATGAATAATTAAATTCAAGTTTGGAGGAGAAAGAAATCAATTTCAAGTTGGGAAGAAAACATCATGACCTTTATAAGACATGACTGCACATGAACAATGTAGAATGAGAGGGACCACATTATAGGCATAATGGACCATATGAATAAAGGCATAGAAATTCGAAAATTTGAAAACATAAAAGTGAATATAAATATAATTTGGGGCAAAATCTGAAGGATATTGAATAATACTACGATGATTGAAAAAATTGTATTCAACTCACCAAAAGTTTATCGGCAAGAGACTGACAGGTTCAGATATTTCAGGTCATAGTGTAAAGGTAGAGTAGGCAAACTTAATCGGAAGCTGTTACAGTAGTGAGGTCAAGATATAATGTTCAAATAGACGTGTAGGAGTGAGGGAGGTGGAATGTTCAAAGTGTATTCTCAGTTTTAATTTTTCTTGCCTGAATATCTGGTCATGCTTTTAACCAAGATATAGACTACACAATGCATCAAAAGTTGGAGGAAGAAGTTATACAATTTTTAGCATGTAAGGTTGGAGATACCTGCTTCAAGTTCACGTAGATATGTCTAATAGGCAATTAGATTTGGGTTTTCCAGATAGTGAAAAGTATAGGACATACAATAACAAGATAGATAACACTGTAAAGAAGCAATTGGTCAATTTAATGTGGGGAATTGAATAAATAAATTGACTCATTTTACCTAGCATATCTATTATAGATATATGTATATATAAAAATTGTTATTGAATACAATTTTATGTACTTTGACAACAATGCTATATATGACTGTTATTTGATGATGATTTGCACAAACCAACTCTAAAAGATATTTTTCAGGGAAATTGAACATGGATGGCATAGTATATGATATTAAAGAAGTATTTTAACTTTATTAGGTACAAAGAGGGCTACTGGTTTCATCAGAAAAAGGTCTGTGCTAGTAAGTGATGCATAATTAATTTATAGATCAAATGGTATAATATCTGGATTTGCTTTAAAGTACTATAGCAAGGTCAATATGGGAGGGAGATACAACAAAATTGGAAGAATATTGGTCATTCTTAAAGCCACATTTTCTATCTTTGTATATGTTTAACGATTTCTATGATATAAAAAATTGAAGTGTGCCATTTAAAAGAAAGTTACTGATTAAAAATATAGATTTTGGAGAAATATACACACATATATTATACACATATGTGCATATATATGTATACATATATATGTATGTACATGATACTTTTAGTTATAAATTATATAAAATTGCTGTAGAATAGAATATAGAAGAAGAAGATCCAAAACAGGTATCTTGGAGCTAACAGTAACTTAGGTAGCTGGAAAAAGATTAGATACAGAAGCAATACAAACATCTGGAAAAGTATGGTGGTGTGGGTGGAGGGACTTTCACTATGATGATGAAAATAAAAATGATAAGGAAAGGAAAGATGCAAGATGCACCATTGTCTTGGTAAAATCCATAGAGTTGGCAACTGCTTCAAGTCTGGAGTCAAGCAAGGGGAACAAACTCAACTTGAAACCAAGGTTTTGTTCTTTACTATAGTGATGCCATCAACCAAAATAGCAAACAGAGAATGAATGCAGTCTTAGGAGGAAATATGGTGGATGTGATCTAACTGTAAAATAGTACATTAAAGAAAAGGCACTTCAGAATTTGTTTGCCATTTGTTCCCTCACAACAGTGAATGACATCCCATTATCTCTTCCACACACTCTGATTTTTGAGTCTGTTTAATGCCACTATTGAAATGTTTTGACTTGAATATAGTTAAAAATTGTATTCGTTTAAATTTTGACATTTTAATAGCAACTCATTAAAATGTTAAAATTATTTATATGTTTGTCTATGTCTTGTGGATCTTTCATACTTTCCTTTCCCTTTAAAAAAAAATTAGTACAGGACAGTCTGGTCTTGTGTTAGTCAACCTACATTATTCATCAGTTCACTATGACTTTCATACTGCATTTTACCCTCTTTATTTTTAACTCCTGATTAAATAAATGATTTATTAATGATATGATGAAATCTGGAAGTTTGGCTTGGCTTTAATACCTGGTATGAGCTCTTTTTTGAAATAAGATCTTTAAATCAATAAAATTTTAGTAGAAATTATTGTAATATACAAAATATGCTGAGTAATTTCAGGTAAATTAAACCCAAGACTTATAACTGCAACATAATTTATAGATAATTTGATTATATTCTTCCCAAATTAAATCAGGAATTGATTCTATCTTCTACAACCATGGGGACTTTTTTCTTCATTTGATTTTAATCCCAAGTGAAGATGCATGAACTATCAAGAAAACCTTGACAAACACTCTTTAAAATATTTGAAAATATTAAAAAATTAGTCTAGTTTAATTTGGTATGTGGAGCCACCACCTTAAACCTTCATTTCTCTCTGTAAAGAAGGTCCTTCTTGCTTGAGCTTGTAGTAATCAGTACACTCTGCTTCCTGCTCTTGACTCAATACTTGGAAAATGTTCAGAGGCTACCCCAACACATATTCAGTCTCCTTCAGTCTTCTCAGGCACCCGCACACAAGAATATTGAAATAAAAATGGACTTGCTATTATGGTACACTGGTTCTGAATTATTTCTGTCTCTTATGAAGCACTTTTCTTTTGTTTAACAACAGAAACCAACCAAAATAAGATAAATTCCAAATTAGTAGTGTTTGAATTCCATAAGAGTTAATTTATTCTGGACACACACAAATAACTTTGACTAGAAAGGAATGTATTAATCAAGAACAACAGTAGTTTAACATTAAAATATTTTATAACAAATGTTTGCCCTCCATATTTGGTTTGTATATGTATGTTAATACAAGTTTAATAAAGCTAGTCATGAATTGCTTAATAATCTTGTGAAAGTGATCCCAGGTCATTTAGTGATGGAGTCTTAGCTTATAATAAACACCAAGTCATAACTATGGAAGTCAGCTGTAGTTTGATAGATACATAGGTACATAGATTTAGGCATATGTCGATATGGCTATAGTTATAGATACATTTCATATTATCTAGATGGTACTCTTTTACTGACATTTTCCAGAAATTAAGAAAATGAGTTGAGAATAACTGAACTTTTACAAGGGAATGAAAAATCTCTTCCAGAAGCCACAATCATAACTGTATACAAAGCTACGAATATGATGCAGTTGTAATTTATTTCCTAACAAAGACACTGGAGAAAATCTGATGCAAGATTGGCTAAGAAAATTGCATCTGTTCTAATAAAGACTTAATATCTCTTCATTCATTGTCTAAGTTCCACCTCTCTCTTCACTCATGGTGACCTAATATCTCTTCTTTGTATCAACATCCAAATTATTACTGGTATTCCAAGTTTCTGTACCCACGGTTGTTGAATTCACCACAGAGGAGCAGCTGTATTCCTACAGGTTTTATTTTTTTTTAAAAACTTGTCTCTAATAGACTTTGTAACATGCCTGCCATGTGTTCCTTATTCCCATGGAATGGCTTCTCTATTCATCGGTGGACTCATGGCTGTATCTTTCACTCAATTGATGTGTTACTCACTGCTGCATTAATAGAAAAGGAATTATATCTTGCCCCGAATTTTGGCAGGAAGAGTAATTCACTGCTTGAATCAGCTAAAATTAACTTCCACATTGCTAGGAGATATGAGCACCTTGTTATGTCTATGCAATACCATTGAACATTTTCCCCTGGCTGCCACAGGGTGGGTTTTAGTCTTAACTACATTTTACACACAATGTTACTGATTGCAGTAGCTTTAAGAATTGGTGAAAATGCTGCTTTTGTTACCTTCACAAATTATTTTGGACACAGGAGAGTTGGTAGTCTTTAGGATGCCATGTAGGTTTAAGATTGTACGGAGATTATATATTTAAAATTTTAGAAAGTATTCATATATCACCATATTTGTATTATCATCATATTTGGACATTGTCAAGTAAATGAAGGGAGAGAATTAAGTGCATTACACTTTGTAATGTGTGTCCTGTTATAAAATTTCTAGAGTGAGAACTTCCTTTATACGGAATCATCTGCGTTTTTAAAAAGGATCTTCATAAAACATGCAAAGAACAGCTGCCTGTACTTGCAGCTGCAAGACAGAAATATTTCAGTACACAGTTTCTATTTGTACCAGGCCAGGTGAAGTTTAGAAGGACCCACTCTAGGCAAAATTGTGAAGTCTTTGAAGTTTTGTTGTTGTTTGTGTTTAATTTCCAGCTAAATTGAACATCCTTTATAGCAACTTCTTTCTCCAGTTGCAGAAATATAGAACCTTGATGTGTTCCCCATTCTCTCTGACATAAGATATTTGTATTTAATAGAAGGGGACCATTTAAGACAAAGTTCTGGACTCTGGACTCAGCTTGATCTAGATTTGAGTCTCACCTCTAAACTTATTAGCCATTTAATCTTTGGAAATTTAACCTCAGTGATCTCTCATATATTTGTTTGCTTAAAAACAACAACAACAAAAAAAAACACTACTGAACTCAGCTAGGCATAAGTATAAAATACAGACAGGCCTACCTTCTCAGCTTGAGAATTAAATATAATAATGCATTTAGAAGAATGGAGAAAATATATGGAATACAGTGTGTGCTGAATATAATTTAGATATTCTTCTCTTTTATGTTAATCAAAAAGTAATTATATTTTAAAACCCATTCACATCATTTTACATACACACATAGAGATGAATATGTATATATATTGTGTGTGTATTTTGTGTACATGTGTTATGATATTCTACTTAATTTTTACAATGCAAATATTTTGTCATAAAGTAAAAATATATCATACAATTGAATTCTAACATTGGGGTCAGACTGGATAATTGGATGAGTGATATATATATATATATAGAAGAAAGAGCTTCTAAAAGGCAGGCATTTATTATTATTGAAGTAAGGAACAACTGAGTAAAGTCAGTTTATGCTTATCCTGTACCCAAATATATTGTGCCTTCATGTACCCTAATTACACTACTGAGGGTTTGCCTCACCATTTCTCGATAAGTCCCTTAACTGCATGCATAGTGTAAATTTTTATCAGATTAAATTGTTATCGTATTTTATTTAATGTTTACAATGTGAATATTTAAGGTCATCATGTGAAAGAAAGGAAAAAAAGGACAATGTGTGAAAGCTTAAAATAAGCCTAGAGAAACAATAGCTTTTACTTAGTAATCACTGATCCATCTACTTACGTGATATAAAATTTGACATAAATATCATTTCCTAGTGGCAAAAAATTTTTAAATCAATGGTTATCAGAGGCAAGAATTTTACAAAATTTAGATTCTGGTGAATATTTGTGTTACAGAACAGCTGAGACAAATTTAATGATGTCTATTATTAAAGAGAAATAATTTCTTTCCCATACAAGATTCTAAAATATTACAGTATTTTCAAAAATCTTTTAAGTTCAAAAGAGTGTGACAATTAATTTAACAAAATTTAAAGGTGAAAAGATATAGGGAATATACTGTATCCTCATTATCAGTAAGACTGAATAAATCTCATCTATGCAAACATTTCTTAATTTCTTACTATTTACTTTTTTAAACTTTAACTCCATATTAGAGTGTTGTATATTTAAAGGAATATTGGATAAGGTAAAATTTCTGGGACTTCCTAGAAAATTTGCAGGTAAAATGACAGGAGTACTTTATTATATAAGATGTCTGCAGTCCACATACACTGTGAAGTATGAGAACAAGACTCCAACATCATTATTTTTCATTATTGTATTTGGAATGACATTTTGCTTCAATTATTCATTTAATTGTTTAGTCTTGGTATATAGTATATTGAATGAGCACTGAAGCACTGAAAAATATTGGAAAGATTTTTGATTCAATTTGGTTTATTGAGTAAAAAGATTTCAGCTACAAATGTGTAGGATCCCTTCATGATATAACAAAAAGTCTCTGAAATACCGGTTGAGAACTCTAGACTATCAACCCATACAGGGATGGATTTTTCTATTTCTATCTAACACACCTACCTCACAAAATATAGAAAGAATTTTTCCTGTGAATTACATTATATAAGAAAAGTCTAGATCATTGAAAACAAAGTTATAACATGTGACTATGCAACTGATTAGATAGGGGGAAAAAAAGATCAATAATCTTAACACAGAAAAGAGGACTAAGTTAGGAATAAAGTGCCTATAAGGTATTTGCTGCATTTTTTATTTATATAAATTTCATTTTGTTCAACAAATATAAATTAAGCACTTACGATGTCCAAATTTTAGAATAATTTATTGTGAGTTACAGTTGTTTTTATTACATTCACAACCAGATGATCAATAAAAGTTTATTTCATATGTTAGCCCACTATGTGGATTTATGACAATCTCATAATTGGGGAGTGTTGAGTGATCTGAGTGATTGCAGTGCATATCTATGTATCTATCATCTGTCTATCTCTATACCTGTATCTGTAGCTATCTCTGTATCTGTCTATTTATCTATCTATGTATTACTGTAAGGGCTAAATATAAACATGCAGGCCCTAATCTAATTAGAAGATCAAGAGGGCTAGAGGTGCACCCAGTGAATGATTGATAATTGATGCATTCAGGCCAAGGGAAGGTCAACGAACAGAGATTTTGCAGTAGTGCAAATCAAACAACATTCTAGGTCTATATGACAAATACAAAAGCATTTGTCCCAATACTGTGTACTGTGTTTAATTTTATTAGGTTTGTACTTTAAATAATATTTTTAAATTAGTTTGGATTTTATAATTAGTTAATATCTGTTTGAGGAGTTTCTATCAAGTTAGTCAACTTTGGATGCAGTGGGAATCTTTTTGCCTTTAGGATTAGTGTATATATATATATATATATATATATATATACACGTATGTATGTATATATGTGTGTGTATATATATATACGTATGTATGTATAATGTGTGTATATATATATTTAGAAAACTTCACATTTCCTGTATGAAATATATATTTAAGACATATGGTTTTAAATTATTGTCCACTCTTCTGTTTCCACCCCAATTGCTGTACTGCAATTTAATTCTGACACTAACCATGGTGTTTTGGGCATGATCAGCCCCCATTCTGCAGTTTTAGGGGCTTATCAAGAGTGAGTTTATTAGCATAAACTATCAGATGTGATCTATGGAACTCATGAGTAATAAAGATACTACTATTACTTGTGAAATTGAAAGGAGTTAGAATCTTTCTCCCGGTAACCACAGATGAAGGCTAGTCAAATTTTTATTATACAACAGCCATCACTTGTATCATCTTTGAATTCGAAGCCATAGGTATGAGGATTAGAAGTATGTAGTACTTGGGTACAGTTTAGACAATTTTGGAATAATTTTGTTCATGAGATATCATGATGGACTATAACAAGTTCAAAATATTTCCTTTCTCATTTGTTTCTCATTCACACTCTGCATTATATCTCTCAAAAATGATGGGCACTACTGGGCATATACCCTGAGAAAACCATAATTCAAAAAGAGTCATGTAGCACTATGTTCATCGCAACTCTATTTATAATAGGCAGGACATGGAAGCAACCTAAGTGTCCATCGACAGATGAATGGATAAAGAAGATGTGGCACATATATACAATGGAATATTACTCAGCCATAAAAAGAAATGAAATTGAGTTATTTGTAGTGAGGTGGATGGACCTAGAGACTGTCATACAGAGTGAAGTAAGTCAGAAAGAGAAAAACAAATACCAGATGCTAACATATATATATATATATGGAATCTAAAAAAAAAAAAAAAAATGGTTCTGAAGGACGTAAGGGCAGGACAGGAATAAAGACGCAGACATAGAGAATGGACTTGAAGACACGGGGAAGGGGAAGGGGAAGCTGGGATGAAGTGAGAGAGTGGCATGGACATATATACACTACCAAATGTAAAATAGCTAGTGGGAAGCAGCCACATAGCACGGGGAGATGAGCTCGGTGTTTTGTGTCCACCTAAAGGGATGGGATAGGGAGGGTGGGAGGGAGACGCAAGAGAGGAGGGATATGGGGATATCTGTATACGTATAGCTGATTCACTTTGTTATAAAGCAGAAACTAACACACCATTGTAAAGCAATTATACTCCAATAAAGATGTTAAAAAAAAAATGATGGGGATTTTGGCAGGAGGAATTCTATGACTAGAATCTCATTGTATGTCTCACTGAACTTGTGATAATATATTTAGAGTTACTTATTACAATATTCATATTTGCTTCTCCAGATGCACCTTATACCACTTTAAGAAAACTCTATTACCCCACATCCAATTCAGAAGCAAATTCAGAAGGTGATTTATTTCACACAGATATTCATCAGTAACACATTTGAAATGTAATCATATTTTCACAAAATACAATTCTAGGACATGATTTCAGTACTATTACATATAATGAATGACAACACTACACGTAAATTAAGAAAAAATATTCTTCCTGTGAAATAGAAAAATAAAATGGGTCATGTATCTTAAAAATATACATAAAACATAGAGATAAATGTTTGCTGATTCACCAGATCGTGAATTTTCATGAGTAGTTGTGCTTAAAACTTTGTTTAAATACCAGTTTAGCAAATTACTAGCATAAAATATCACAATTTACATATGACTATAGGCTGTTAAGGGAATTGGGGTATATTTAGATCAGCAGAAACTCTGTGTGGAAAAGAAAGGTCCTCTCAAGTTCATACAATTTTCACTCTTCAGATTTAGTGAAAATGGCCCAATTTTGCATTACTCCATCCCAATCTTACATTTGACGTATGCACTTAAATGATTACAGGCATAAAAAGAAGAAAAAAATTTCTTGGTAATGATTGGCATGTACCAAGATATAGACAAAAGCCTGTGAAAATCCTGTCAGGTAACCCAAAACCCTGGTAAGCAAGTATGTTATTCCTACATGTTACCAACATCAACACTGATCTGAAATATATCCTTTATTTGTGAAGAAACCAGGTTGTTGTTTAATCTGTCAAAATGTATCATGAATAAGTAGTTTAAGTTTTTCACTTGGAAGAAATTTGGCAGTTCCTGTGAGGAGATTAAACTGCTTTTATGAATAGATAAAAAAGGGAAGTCCTGGTTGCTTACTCAGTCCTTGTGCTTAAAATAATGAAGGGTCCAATTAGCATATCTTTCATCCCCTTTCCTAAATAGTAATGTTGAAGCAAAAAGAGACATTTATATAACCATATTTTTCTGTCCTTTATGTATGACATTGAATTAATGATGTCAGGAATACAGACTAAGAAATAAACTCAGCAATTCCCCTGAAGAAGCTTACACTCCAGTACAAATAAAGATAAATGCATTATTTTCAGTAGGGACAGCCAAAATCGAGGTCAGTGATTACCTGTACAAAAGAAATGATTGAAGTACTTCAAAGGCAGTTTACTAAAGAGTGGAGAGTGGAGAGGGCTGTAGGAGGGTAGAAAGGAGAAGAAAGCTTCTACATTGCTAAGAATGCAGCCCGTCTGTCTGGCTCTCTTTACTATGCTGAATGTTTTGGGTTAATAAGCACTCTTTTTTCTTAAAGACATTTTGTCTTGAAAAATGATATTTTAAGGTATTAATTGCTTTCTTGCATACACACACAATTCTCAAAAACATAACACACACACACGCACACAGACATTCCACAAACCCAACACCCTCACATATTGTTAGTTTGGTTTATGTTTTCTTTGCTTAGAATTTTACTTATTCTTATTCAAAACATGTCATTGTTATGCTCTATTTTTGTTGTCAATACGTGTGTCGTCTTATATAATATACATGTATTAAGTATCAATAGATTTAGAATTTTTTTGAGTATCTATAGAGTTACTGACATGACATGATAATAATAACTTCTCTTTGGTTTGCTAAGGGTCAGGAATGCTTATAATGACTTACTCTGGATTATCTGTTTAATAATAACAAAAACCCTGTGGAGAAATTAATACTATTACTCCTATTTTACAGATAAACTGAGGGCAAACAAATTTAGGTAAATAAAAGATTTCACATCTAGTGAGTGGTGAGACTGAGATATGAACCTGACATTCTGCTCCCAGCATTTTGTGATCTAGCTCTTAATTATTGCAGTGGGACCAGATGGGGTCCTGATGATCCCAGTTTTCTCCTGGCCCAATCTCCTTGAATTGGACTAATGCAATGAATAAACTCAAACTTGATTCCTGGAATCACTGCAGGCATACTGGAAGTGTCAGCCAACACCCCAGTACCCAGAAAAGTCTCTACTTACATTTAAGCTAGAGTGAACAGTTGCCACCAGGTGGCACCAAATACAATCAGAAATGGATAAATGGACTCAGCGTCCCTGAGAGTCCCCTAGGCAAGTTCAGCCTTATCATTTTTGCAATTCTCTAGTTGACAGTATTGAGATTTTTTTGAGTTCCACATATGTTATCGTGGCATATTCTATATTTTGGTTTGAAATTTTAAAAAAATCCTGAAAGAAGAATATTGACATTTTATGGATGACTACAGAATTGTAGGGAAAACTAATATTTGGCTTTTTGAAACAGAAGCTGGGAGTTTCAAGGAAATTTAAAAACTATATTCCCCTTACAATAACTCTCTCTAAAAAAAAAAGTAGAAATATTGCCCGAACATCTTTAATGAGAAACACAATCCCCAGAGACTATCTGTTCATCTTTGGTCAAATGACAGAAAATACTTTTTAAAAAATTAAGCCAAAATCTATATTTTTATAACTTTTTTTTTTAACTGTTTCTAGTACTAACTTGGAGGGTGTTATAAAATCAAATGAGGCCGTTCCAATCTAACTTTTCTCCAGATAGTTAAATAAAACATATACTTTTTTAGATTTATTTCCCAAGCTAATATATCACAATTCCTTTGCTTCTTATTCATGCTTATATTTATTAATTCATTTTTTGAGAAATATTAATTGAGCAATGGCTCTGTGCCTGGCACTCTGTGGGATATGTGGGATCAAATGTTGAGTCAAACAGACAAAACTCTGCCGTTGCGTCCCTCCACTGCAATGGGAGGAACAGACTGTTCCCAGATAAATAAACATTGTGATTGTAGATTATATTAAATTCTCTGAATACAATAACGATTTGAGATAGTAACAAAGTAAAATCACTGAGTCTTTATCATGTGCCAGGCACTATTTTAAGGACTCTTTATGCACTATTTTATTTAATTCTTATAACAACCTTGTTAGCTGGTGTTTTGTGTTTCCTTTAGACTACCCTCAGATTATGTTTGGAAAGAAGAGACAATGCATGGAATAGGTTGCAGTATTCTAGGTAGGATGATAGGTACCAATGCAGCAAGACATGACTTTGAGTTAAATTTGGGAGGTAAAATTCAGAGCACATGGAGATGCTTGAGATAAATCAGTGAAAAATCTAACATATAAAGTTCTGTCGTTACAGATCTTATCATCTGTTTGAAAGAGACTGACAATAAATATAACAAAGAAGCAAATTATATATTATAGATGTAAGTAATGTAGAAAAATACAGAAGGGTAACAGAGATTAGGAGTTGAGGATAATAAAGATGTACTACATTAACCTGAGTAGTCAGTGTGGTCTCATCAAAAAAATAACACTGGAGCCAGAAAACTTGCTCTTCTTATTTTAACATTAATTTGCTTCTTTTTGTGCTGTGTTTCAATATTTTCCACCTAGTTTGGTTTTTAGGTCTCATAATCCACACAACAAAATTATATTTTGTTGCTTTCCCTCAGTGTTTCATTATTTCCAAGCAATTGTTTATCCTTCACCACACTGCATCTCTTTCTAAAAGTTTCTAAACTTATTTCTAAAAGAAATAGAATCTTTCTGGCTATTTACAGTATTCACACTTGAGTTCTATCTCATCAAATTGTATTGATACCTGTGTAAAAAATATTTACATCCTTTATCATAACCTGTGAAGTACTCTGCTCTAATTGTTGTTTTATCTCTCAATGATGTTCTTAGTTTTACTGTTCTATTTTTTTCTCTTTCTTTTCTCCATATCCAACTAATATCTACAGAAATGGTTTTCATTTTTTGGGGGGGGGAGTGGGATAAGGTGGGAAATGGGACATGTGGATGGGTGAGTGGGAATTAAAGTGAATGTTCTTGTCTAGTTTCCAGAGAGGCCTGCTGATTTTATTTAAGACAGCAATGGTATTCTCTCTCTTACTGTCCTCTTGAAATCTGTTATGCTTTACAATCAGATTATCAAAAAACTTTAATTATGATTAGATATAAATTTTGAAACAGAGAAAAGGCATATACCAAAAGATATAGGATTTAATTTCACATGACAAGTGAGTCTTTGTTTTTGGTTGAGTAATTTTAAAAGAAAGGTACCACATTTTCCATATATTATACTGAAAAATCTTACGAGCTTGCACTTTTGAAAACTGGAAAATGAAGAACAGATTAATCCAAAGTAAGCAGAAGAAGAAAAATAATAAAAATTAGAGCAGAAATCGAAGTGATTGAAAATAGGAAATCAATAGAGATGAGCAAAACCAAAAGCTGTTTTTTAAAGATCAAAAAAATTGATAAACCTCTAGTCAAGATGAGAAAAAAGACAAGACACAAATTACTAATATCATAAGTGAAAGAGTGATTCACTTTAGATCCCATAAGCATAAAAAGGATAATAAAAGAATACTATGAACAGTTCTATAATCACAAATTTGAAAGATGAAATGGACAAACTCCTTGAAAGACACAGTCTGCCCAAACTCACACAAGAAGAAATAGACAAACGGAATAGGCATGTATATATTAAATACATTGAATCAATATTTAATAAAGTTAAAAAACAGAAAGCAACAAGCCCAGATAGGTTCACTGGTGAATTCTACCAAACATTTAAGGAAGCAAATATACCACTTCTCAACAACCTCTTCCAGGTTATAGAATCAGAGGTAGTGCCTCCTAACTCATACTATTAGGTTTACATTACTAAAGCCAAACAAAGTCTTTATAAGAAAAGAAAACTACAGACCAATATCTTTCATTAACGTAGATGTAAAAAATTCTCAATAAAATACTATCAAATTGAATCCAACAATGTATAAACAGAATTATATACCATGACCAAGTGGAATTTATCCTCGATATTCAAAGCTGGTTCAACAGTTAAAAATAATTTAATGCAATTTACCACATCACTGGCTAAAGAAAAAAAATCACATGATCATATTAATAGATACAGAAAGTATTTGACAAAATTCAACACCCACTCATGATTAAAAACTCAGAAAATTAGTAATAGAGAGGAACTTCTTCCACTTGATAAAAAATAGCTACAGAAAACCTTGGTGGGAAAGTTTCACGTTTCTCACCATTTAGTATGGTGTTAGCTGTAGGTTTTCTGTGGATGTTCTTTATGAAGTTGAAGATGTTAAAGAAGAACTAATTAAATGGAGATATTCTATGTTCATGGATGGTAAGATTCAATTTTATCAAGATATCACTTCTTCCCAAAATGATCTGGAATAGCCAACTCAATTGAAGGAAAAGAACAAAGTTGGAGGACTGACACAACCCAACTTCCAAGACTTACCATAAAGCTACAGTAATCAAGACAGTGTGGTATTGGTGGAAGTATACAGAAATAGATCAGTGGAACAGAATAGAGAGAACATGAATAGAGTCAACTGTTCTTTGACACAGGAGCATAGGCAGTGCACTTGAGCAAATAGAGCTTTTTCCACAAATGTTGGAACAACAACCAGATATCAGCATGCACACACACACACACACACACACAATGACTCTAGATACAGACTTTATACCCTTCAAAAGATTAACTCAAAATGGATCATAGACGTTAATGTATAATGGAAAAGGCAAAACTATAAAACTCCTAGAAGATAAAATAGAAGAAAGCCTATATGACTTTGGGTATGACAATTATTTTTTAGACGCAACACCCAAGGCACAATCCTTGAAGGAAAGAATTAATAAACTAAACTGCATTAAAATTTTAAGAAGTTTTGCTCTATGGAAGACACCATCAAGAAAATGAGAATATAAGCCACAGACTGGAGATATATTTGCAAAAGACACAATTGGCAAAGGACTGTTATGCAAAATACACAAAGAACTCTTAAACTCAACAATAAGAAAATGATTAACTTGATTAAAAAAACAGACAGAAGACATGAACAGACACCTCACCGAAGAAGATATACAGATGCAAAATAAGTGTATGAAAATACATTCAACCTCACACATCACTAAGGAGTTGTGAATTAAAATGAGATACTACTACACATCTTTTAGAGTGGTCAAAATCCAAAATACTGGCAACACCAAATGCTGATGAGAATATGAAGAACAGTATGGAGATTCCTTAAAAAACTAAAAATAGAACTACCATATGACCCAGCAATCTCACTTCTGGGCATATACCCAGAGAAAACCATAATTCAAAAAGACATGAACCCCAAAGTTCATTGCAGCACTATTTACAATAGCCAGGACATGGAAGCAACCTAAATGTCTATCAACAGAGGAATGGATAAAGAAGATGTGGTACGTATATACAGTGGAATATTACTCAGCCATAAAAAGGAATGAAATTGGGTCATTTGTAGAGACATGGATGGGCTAGAAACTGTCATACAGAGTGAAGTCAGAAAGAGAGAAACAAGTATTGTATATTAACGCATATATGTGGAATCTGAAAAAAAAATGGTATAGACGATCTTACTTACAAAGCAGAAATAGAGACACAGACGTAGAGAACAAACTATGGATACCAAGGGGGAAGGGGGAGGTGGGATTAATTGGGAGATTGGGATTGACATACATACACTATTGATACTATGTATAAAATAGATAACTAATGAGAACCTACTGTATAGCACAGGGAACTCTACTCAGTGCTCTGTGGTGACCTAAATGGGAAGAAAATCCAAAAAAGAGGGGATATATGTATATGTATAGCTGATTCACTTTGCTGTACAGTATAAACTAACACAATATTGTAAAGCAACAGTACTCCAATAAAAAAGAAAAAAAAAACTGGAATTCTCATTCATTGCTGGTGGGAATACAAAATGGTACAGGCACTTTGGAAGTCAGTCTGGCAACTTTTTGCAAAACTAAACATAGCTTTGCCATATGATCCAGCAATCACACTCCTTGTTGCTTACCAAAGGAACTGAAAATTTATGTCCACACAAAAACTTGCACATGGATTTTTATAGCAGCTTTTTTTCATGATTTCCCATTAGAAGCAACCACTGTCTTCCAGTAGGTGAATGGATAAGTAAATTGTGGTACATCCGGACAATGGAGTATTATTCAGTGCCAAAAACAAGTGAACTCTTAAGCCATGGAGAGACATGGAGAAAACTTTAAGTGAATATTACCAAGCGAAAGAAAACAGTGTGAAAAGGCTACATACTGTAATTATTCCAATTTTATGATATTCTGGAAGAAAAACTATGAACACTGTAAGATCAGTGGTTTCCAGGGCTTAGGGGAGAGAAGGACAAAAAGGCAGACCACTGAGAATTTTTAGGGCAGTGAAATTATTCCATATAGTACTACAGTGGTGGATACATGTCATTATATATTTGTCAAATACCAAGAGTGAACTCTAATGTAAACTGTGAAGTTTGGATGATGGTGTGTCAGTGTAGGATCATTGATACAATGTACCACTGTGGTGGAGATTGTTGACACTGGGGGAGGGTGTGTGTGTGTGTCAGAAAAGGGGTGGATGGGAACTCTCTGTACTTTCCACTCATTTGTGCAGTGAACCTAAACGTGCTCTAGAATAAAGTTTATGTATTTAAAAAAACCTTATGAGATCAGTTTTAACCATCTTCCTTTTAATTTAAGGGTTCTTGGACACATCTTTCAGCTTTAATCTTTGATATTGTAATAGATTACATGGTCAATTAGATAAGGGTGTGGTAATGCATTTATAATGTGACACTTTCAGCCTCTGGTGTGATTGATTACCATGCATTAAACATTGGCTGAGAAACCACACTTAGTAATGATTATGGGATTATTACTATTTGAAAATGGTTTTAAACTGGAGGAAGACAAAGAATTGTAGTTTGTTCTTTAAGGGAACTGTTTCAAATTACGAACGCCTGTACTGCAATGCCTACTAAATGGTGAGGCATTAGTAATAGTAAAATAGTAATAAAAACTAAACTGTAATGAGCACTGCAGACACTGGTAGCAAGAGACATCACATGAATAATCTTATTTTATCCTCAAATATCCCTGTTTGGTGGGGTACATTTTGTCCTATTTTGGTATTGAGGAGATTGTGAAGCGGTCAGAGATAAAGTAAATTGCTCAGTCACACAGAAAATGCTGGATTTGGGTGTCAGTGGTCTTGCCTCCAGAATGGTACCATATTGTTTCCCACCTTCTTCTATTGCCTCTCGTGATCAGTCTTGACTTTTATTTGCCTCACTTCTTAAGTTTTAAAGAAAATATTTAATTCTGCCATATTTTAGGTCAGAAGCCATCTGAGAAGATTGATAGGTAAAAAGAAACAAAACAAAACAAGGAATATCTCAGAAATATTTTCTACAGCTTAAAGGTTGTGTACAGTTGATCGAATTAAAACATGGGATAAACTATTTTACCTGAGTATGCAAATGTGGGTGAACAGAAAGTTCAAAATTAATCAGAAGAATATTATCTTGGTAGCTGAAGAATAAATGGGATGGTCCTAATTAGTCTACTAAGAGGTTATATACACTATACACTACATTTCTATATTTCAAGAACTTCTACTCATATTTTTAAAAAGTCTAATCATTGTAAGCAAATGAATCAAATTTATGTCTTTTATTCCACAGTAACCTTAATAAACCAGCACAGCAAACACAGAATTTGGGTTTTCCACATTTTTATTTATGTTATTTTTTGGTTCACCAAATATAGATGATTTTTTTTTCTAGCATAGTGCCGTATTTAAACTTTTTAGCAAGCTTGCATTTGTTCCCAACTGTTTTTTGACAGAATAGTGACAAAGTCATCAGTTTGGTAAATTAAGAGGAAAAAAATAACAGATTTCCACATGCTGGAGCCTCAGGCTAAAATTAAAAAAAAATCCTTTAGACACCAAAACACCCTTATTTAATAGTTTGTGACGTCTTACGAATCACCCAATAATAAAATCATTTTATTATTAAATACATTTATGTCATTTTGATCTAACTTAATTTTAATATTTAGAAGAATTTTAAAATAAGAATTTTTTTCCAACATTTTAGTTTTAGTAATACTTTATCTGTAAGCATGGAAAATTCTCCCATAAAAAGATACAAATAAAACCATTTCTTCTTAGTGTATACTTTGTGTGTCCATTGCAGATTGAACAATTGTAGTCATATATAAATATATAATCAGTTGATTGCCATTTATAAAGTTTAGCATAATTATATAGGAGAAGCAAGTGTACTGGTTTAAAAGTATTTCAACATTTAAGTGGGTAAAGTGTTTCCTCTCACTAACTAAATGACACCATCAATTTCATCTAGAGCTGAAGGCAATTCGTTAATACTTTATCAGATGAATATATGACATTTAAAATATTTATCTAACAAAACTGAAGACATAAACTGTATCAAACATGCTATTGGCTGAGATTTTTCTTAAAATTTACAGTCGTTTGAAGTCTCTTTTCATATATATCTCAAAACTTGGATTATTTTCCAAATGCATATTTTATAAAGAAGAAATAAACAGTAAAAATGAAATATATTTGTTTAATTCACTTCTTCTACTTGATCCTTGCTGCCTTCGATTTTTCCCTGTAATATTATTTATGAGACTCAATAGTAGTGCACTTGACTAACTGCTACACTGTAAAGTGTATCTTCACTTTGCTTTCTGGCATGGGGATTTGAGAGCAGAGAGCAGAGTAATGTAAATAATTAATGTAACACAATGCCTGGAGCCGAGAGGGTATTCAAACGTTATACAAATGAATCATAAATATGATGACATTTTGTATTTTGCATTTATTAACATACAGGAAAATTTCTCTATTGATACAGAGATGCATTTCAGAGGGGAACTGTTTGTACTTAGGTGCTAATTCTTTGCCATTCAATGGAAAGAAAGTGGACAAAATTCAATGAATTAAATATGACAATGTAATGAAGAGTTATATAGTACTATGTTTCAGAGTAGCAACATATCAGAGTAACACAAACTTGCTTAGAGGCATATTAATATACATTTTTTTCTTTCAATTTCCAAGGTTGTCAATGGCAGTGGGCCTCGTGTTCAGTTAGATGTGCACCATGGCAGTGAGGTCAGAAGTAATTCATTGTATGGACCTTCATTTAGTGAATATTGAGAGATTCAATAGATGATGACCTGAAGAATATTACTATGAAATGTGCTAAGTTTGGCTTTATTTAATTGTTTCTTTAGGTTTCTTTAGAGTAAATTAAGAATATAATACCAAAGGCAATGCCATGAAACTTCTTTTGTAAGAGGTCAAGGCAATTTGACACAAATACACTAATATCTTTGCATATTAAATTCTGCATCTTTCTGCATCCTTAGAATAATAATTAGTATGCTTAGATAAATAAATATCCCAGATACCTTTCAAACTATTTGTCATAAATTTTATTTTTATCAATTAGACTTCTGATGAAAATTAAGCAGATGTCTGTTCACAGTCATGTTCTTTAACAAGCCTAGATCATAAGGATACATGTGGCTGATAAGTAACATATCTGTATGCTTTAAAAGTCATCAGACCTAGGGTTGACATACAATTGTGAAAATTAGAGGTTACAGCAAAGCTTTTCCTTAAGAGTCAGTCATTCACCCCTTGCATTCAGTATACAGTATGTTTTGTCAATGGATTGCCAGATTTAGCAAATAAAAATACTGGATGACTAATTAAATTTGGATTTCAGATAAACAATGAATACTTTCTTAGTACAGTTATCTCCTCTGCAATATTTGGGACATATTTATTATTTTAAAAAATCAGTTTTTATCTAAAATTCACGTTAACTGGATGTTCTATGTTTAATCTGGCAAACTTATATAATGTCAGGCAAGGATGGTCATCCTTTCTGCTACATGACCAGTACTGTCTGGTGGATAATAAAATTCCTACAAGACTATATTTCTGGAAGGCCACAAGCAGAATTTCAGTTGTTAATTCAATTTATTCAATTATTTACCGAGTGTCTCCTGGATGTAGGGAATTCTGTAAGATTACTGGCAGTGAAAAAATAGATCAGTTCATTTAGGGAGAGAACAGTTTAGGTAAGAGAGAGATGATAAACAAAATATATCAATAAAATAATTATAATTTGTTTCATAACACCTTTCTCATTATGGAGAAAGACATTATAAAATAAATAAAACAGTAATGCAAGAGAAAGGAGGGCCATCTTTAAATAGAGTGGCCAGGGAAAGACTAGCTGAGGAAGCAGACTTTGAACTGAGACCTAAAGATTAAGAGTGACCTGAATTAGTTATACCAAAACTTGATATAAAAAATACTAGGGAGTGGGAATTTATACATAATAATGCCCTAAATCAAGAAAAGACAACATGGAATGTAAAGGAAATTTATTATGTAAACATAAATATTGAGAAATGAGAGTCATTTCAAACATCTATATATAGTTGAAATACTCTTCTAATGGTGATGGATAATCATAATTGAATTTCATTATTAACCATCTGTCTTTCACATACATTTGCTAATTTGATTTTCTAATAAATTCATGAGTATTATCAATCTGGTCTTTAGAAACATCAAATCTAGAATTTTTATATGAAAATGTAAATGGGCACTTGATGCATTTTGTTAATGTAACATAGTACTAAAAGGTAAACTGAAACATATTAACAATTTAAGAATTTGAGCAAAAATCCATTGAATTGGGCAGCAGCCAATCTAGCGGATATAAAGGAGCTCTGAGGAGCTATACAAAGTGAAGGACTGTCATATGAAGAAAACAGCAAGAATAAGGAAGTTATACTAAGGGAAAAAGTGGGTTGGTTATTGCAAGGTTATTTTAGGGGTTGGAGGGAATCTATCAGGCCAATTACCTAACTAGTGTTGATCAAGTGATTTCTGGTTTAAGATTCCATTTCTGGGAGAGCCAAAACTGCAATTAATTTATGTCTTTGGAGATATAGGACATAGCATAAGTGACAATTTGGGGGCTGTTGTCTTTTTTTTTTTTTAATTTTTATTTATTTATATTTATTTTTGCCTGTGCTGGGTCCTCATTTCTGCGCGAGGGCTTTCTGCAGTTGCGGCAAGCGGGGGCCACTCCTCATCGCGGTGCGCGGGCCTCTCACTATCGCGGCCTCTCTTGTTGCGGAGCACAGGCTCCAGACGCGCAGGCTCAGTAATTGTGGCTCACGGGCCCAGTTGCTCCGCGGCATGTGGGATCCTCCCAGACCAGGGCTCGAACCCGTGTTCCCTGTACTGGCAGGCAGATTCTCAACTGCTGCGCCACCAGGGAAGCCCCCGTCTTTTTTTTTTAACAATAGAAATTTTTAAAATGATCAACATATAAACAACCATGTTTAGTGGTGGAAAATAATAACATTTAAGACAGTTTGTGTAAAATGTTTTTGAAATTTAAAAATATTTTAAAATATCCTTTTTCAGGATTTCACTTACCATGAGGAATGTTTGAAATTTTTTATATTAAATATATATTTATGAACGTTGTGATGATTCTTTGCTAAACAAAAATATATAATTTAGTTTCTAGGTTTCATAAAATCATGAAATTGTAGTAAACCCTGGTTTTGTTAAAACAGGCAGATTACCATTATGTACTTTTCTTTACATAATCGACATTTATCTGTGCTAGATAATTGCTGTACTTACTAGCTATTTATGGCTCAGGATTACAGAGGTGTTTGTTGATGGAACAATAAAAAAGCAAAGCAAATAAACAAAGAAACCATAACAAGCCTTGGAAATTAAAATCTTCCCGACATCATCATCTATCACAACCAAAAAGTGCATCTAAATAGAAATATTATAGGTAACCTGTATTGTATCAATGCCTATTTACTTAGAATATTTCCAGTTGTTTTATTAGCACAGCTGTAATGTATTCTGGTAAGACAATGCCAACCACAGAGAGAGAGAGAGAATGCACACATATTACAGGACCTATAATGAAAGTTATCTCCCAAACAACTTTTCTTTTTCTTTTCCTTTTTTTAAAAGAAATCTTTAGCTTTATAAAACACTAAGCCCTATTTATTTATTTATTCTTGTATTCCTGTAACTTCTTTCTAAATATCAGTTATGTTTGCCTAAAGGTTTCACCAATCATGTATCTCTGACTCAAAATCTATATTTATCCATGACATTTTGAAATAACTTTATAGAATATCTAAAAACTTACTATTATATCCTTAGTAGGATTATCATAGACAGTTTTACAAATATTTATTAATTAGGATTACTGAATACCTTTGAAATGCTTAGTGTTTCACATGAGCAACAAATAATACTAGCAATGATAGTAAGTGAATTATGGAACTTTTTTAAATTTCACATTATTTTTCTATAACAATTATCTGTCATACATATTACATATATATTTAAAACAAAGTGAAAGGAAACCATATATTACATTTTTATGAAGAACTTATTTTGTATAATGTATATTAGCATAACATATTAATATAACATATGTATTCCTTTCTTTTTCTTTCTCTATCTCTCTTTATCTCTTTCTCTATCTCTCTCTTGCCTACCCACCTTACCTTTCTTCCTCCCTCCCCCCACCCTTCCTTCCTGCCAACAATGAATGGGACATTTTCCCCTCAATGAAATGAATTGTACTTCATCTTCCTTGTCATATTGATCATCACTGCTTTTGCCATGGGATAACATTACTGATAGGTAAGTTTATAATTTAAAAAGAGGAATTTTGCTTGATAATGCCTGGCATGTATTTTAGGAAAGCATTTTGTATGCGTTTATATTTTATTTTGGTAGATAAGGAATTGAGCTCCAACAATTTTAATGTCATTGTTTTGAAGTTAATAATTTAAGTTGAAAATCAATCTTTTGTACTTTATTAATTTGAACATAAGGATAATAGCAAGTAAATTACATACTAAAAGGCTGCTTATTATTGCTGCTTTCTTTTTATGATGACAAATGATTCACGTAAAGTTTTTTTTGCCAAAGCAACTAGTCTGGATGAATGATTCCATCTTTATTTTAATTTCTGGTGATGCAATTATAACCCTGAATTTGGTTAGTACCCCTGAATTTTGAGAAAGTGAGGGAGAGGAATATGGAGGGAGGTGGTGCAGGGGGGCTAGTTCAGTTTATGGCAAGTATCAAATATAGTAAACATTGTTTTCTTTTCATTTTAATTGAAAGATTACATTTATTCAGTTAATTTCTGATTGCTCCATTATTCCCTATACAATTTCAATTCTAATATAAGTTTATAAGTCTTATAAGTTTAGCAAGTTTAACAAAACTTTAATTTTTTGATTTTTTTGTTGGAGAGACATTTTCTATGAAAGAACTTTAAGGCAAGATAATATTATATAGAGAGTACATAGTTTAAGACAATCACTGGGGCTTAAAAAGATGAATTGGACATGTTTGCCGACTTCATACTCTAGGATTTCCCAATGTGTATTTTTAAAGTGTGTTATGGTTTATAATCTACCTTCCCCTGAATTATATCATGTAATTTCTCAGTTTAAATTCTTAATCTGGTTTTATATAATTCTTTGATAGTGGTAGACATCACTTAAAAAGAATAGTATGTTAGTTACATTGTTTCAAATCATATATTTTTAATATTTAAAATTTTCTTTTGAAAAGATTAACTGTTGTCACTACCTAAGAAATGGCCCTCTTATGCTTAGAGCCCAGGCTTGAAGAAACCAGGCATTTTGGCTGAGGGTCACTGTCAGATATTTGCATAAAACAGGGTGAGAATTTGTCACCAAGATACTGTGTACTTCGTAAATATTTACTAGTAGTCTTAGAATTGGTGAGTGCAGATTCAGAGGTGAGAGACCACAATATCTGAACATTTCTCAGTCTTGAGGACCTCACTTGCAGCTCGATAAGTGCTTTCCGGGCTGCTTCTGAATTCTTATGGAATATTTCCATGAAAGTAAGGTTTGAAATGTCTTTTCTTTCAGTAAACTTAAGGGCTTTTGTGTCTTAAATAGAACCAATTGTTAACAGCTTTAACTTGATATCTTTACATGGCTACTTGGAAAGTGTGCTAGCTACAGTTGCTGATTGCACTATTAAATTAATGTTTTCTGATAGTTGACTTGATATATTTCTCAGACTGTAATTTAAAAGCAGTGCAAAATCGTGTATACCTGAGACAGACTGAATTTGTCATGTAAATTCCTCTTTTCCTCTCCTCATGAACTCTTTTGCCTTAAGAATTTTTTTTTAGCATGAAAATACTAATGAGAAATTTCAGTTAATTCAAAAATGACATTCTCCCAACATGCTATGGGTGTTAACTATAATGAATCCCAACAGCAGTTGTCTTCTTTTATGTGTGACATTTGTCAAAAAGCCATTCTTATGGTTTCAGCTTATTATGGTGTATCTGGACTATTTTATTAAAATAAGGAAGTGTATTTACTTCGCTATAGAAATAAATAACTCTGGTTATTATATGTGTCATTTTCACAAGGCATATGTGATGCTTTATAGTCAGTTTTGCTTATGCTGGTGTAGGACATTATGGACTAACTCCAGTGTAAACTTCAGTGTCAGACCTACCCCCAGGAAGCAACACAGGATCTACCACAGAGGGACCACTCATCTGATTTTTCAGTTATCTATTCATGTATTAAAAAAAAAGACCAAGCTTCATAGCTGATAAGAAAAACAATTTATTATCCCTCATAATTCTGTTGGTTGATTGGGAATTCTTTTTCATTGTCAAGTGGGGCATTGGGATACCTACAAGGTCCAAAATGGCGTCACTTATATGCTTGACTGTTGGTGCCACTGCTGGGAGATCAGCTGGAGCTTTGGGTAGGGACTTTATTTGTTCTCCACATTGGCTTTCCCTCATCACTACTTGGGCTTTGTCACAGTATGATGGCTAGGTTCTAGCAAGGAATATTCCAAGGACATGACAAAAGCTGTGCATCTCTTAAGACTGAGACCTCAAAGTTACACAGTGTCACTCTTGCCACATTTAATGTTTCAAAAGAGTTTGTGGAATGAAATCATAGAAAGGGAAGTAAAATAGATTTGCCTCCCTTGACTATGAATAAATACAATTTATTTATTGAAGAAAGGTCAATTAATTGCTTGCTATTTTGAAAATCTTTTAGATGTTGAGTGCTTAAATATGCATTTTTGCTCATTCATTTACTCATTAATTCTTTCCTTGTCTCACAAAAGACTAACATTTATTGTGGCTTGTGATAAAACCTTCCAAAACATTATCACAAACAGAGCAACAGAAAATAGGAAGCCACCATCCTAGGAAGCAGGAAGAAGTTCACACAGAGAAATTCATACGTGTCGCAGGTCTCAAACTATAGCAAAGCTTATAATAAGGAACATTCTCTTATTATAAAGCTATTAAGGTTATCTTTCTTAGAAGTGTTATCTTTCTTAGAATGTAGGTGCATGCACATGTGCGTTTTAAAAGAATGTTGTGATATACAATCATTTCAAGTATGTGAAAGCAACATTTTTCTTTTACATATCCTCCTCTGTTCATGGTTACTTCAGCTTCAGTTTTGTTGAAAACAAGCTATAACCTCAAACACAACTCACTGATACAACTATACATTTCCACATTAGGAAAGGACTGATTTTGAAAAAAACTCAAAAATGTAATTGAGTTACATTTTAAAAAGAAGCAAACTCAGTTTTGCATGCTTTTCTTAGATACTCCCTAGTGCTGAATTTCAATGTAATAGGAAATATACTGATATAAGGAAAATTCATCTAATCTGATTTCTAACTTCACAACATTTTTTATGGGACACACTAGGTCCCATAAAAACACATATAGGTTCTTCTGTAAATAGGTAGCAGTTCAATATATCACTTCACAGAATTACCCACTTGTAGCACATAATCTGAGTGTCTTATGCAAGTAAAAACCCATTCTGGAAAAAAAATTCCATTCTCATGAGATTTTTTTTAGTAGGAGAAATGGAATAAGCAATGTTGATGCAGAAATATATAATCTACAAAGCTAGTGTTGTATTCATACTCATCTATACCTTATCAGACCTTATTGCTTTGTGCATTGCAATGAATACAAATACAGTAATTTAAAAAATACATTTTATGAGTTTGCTGATGACTGCAATGGCCACACACCTTTTTTAGGACAACTGTACATCAGTTAAATCCATTCCTATGTTAGGGTCTTTGCACTTTCTAAAATTTCTTCTGGAATGTTTTTCTCCAGATATTGTCATAACTTGGCTTCTTCATCCCTCCCTCATCTTTACTGAAATGTTACCTTCTCTGTGACAACCCTCTCAGTCTTTCAGTATTTCTTACCTCCTTTCCTAATGTTTTTACAAAATACTTATCACCATCAGACAGATTATATATTGTATTAAGCTATCAGTCTGCTGTCTCCCTACCCCATTAGAGGTAATCACTGAGACTACAGGGAATATTCTTTATTTTGATAATCTTCATAATTGTATCCCCAGCATCTAGAATAGCTACTGATACATAGTAGTCACTTAGAAATCTTTCTGAATGAATGAATGGAGCATTATTGAAGCAATGACAACTCAGCATTAGTATTAATGACTATTTATTTAACAAATACATCTTAACTGGAGTTGGTCTATACCTTCCCATGTTGATTCTTTTAGAGGATAATTTAGTAACTTTATGACAAGTTGAAGTTCCCAGCAGCAATAGGAAATACATATTAGTTTGGACTTCACATCTCAGTAAATGTAAGAAACAAGTATCTTTAACATGAAGTCTTTGAGTGGTATAAAAATGTTTTAGCATTTGATTAAGATTTAGTGTGATAGCTATTTTCATCGTAAGCCCAGAATACTTATTTTCAGATGACATGAATGCCTATAGTTGTACTCTGGTCTTAGATTGTAAAGACAGTAGCTTCAACTTTGATATTCATCCCCATTATACCAGTCATTAATGTGTTTCATGATCCTGAATAACATCTATAAATTTTGTCCTGTGTCTTTTTAAAATATTCATTAGTACTTTGCTCTAGTTGAATTGGCTTTGATAAAATTTATATTAGCGATCTTCACCAACCCAATTTTATTTTAGCTGTTCAATTTAGACTATTACTTCACACACAATTGCTATCATACTCCTAATGTACTGGAAAGCCAATATCTTTGTAAAAGTATACTTTAGTTATGATTTTGATAGAGACTGGCACTTGACAACTTGACAGTCTGGGCAATATTATTCCTATTAAGACATATGTATGCCTTGTCCAAATCACTTTAGTCACTTACTCAAAGTGTTTTACAGAACATTTGCTCTTCAGTGAAATAAAGGAAATAGTCCAGATAAAGTAGATAACTTTTATAATCTTGAAAATCAAAAATTTTAAATGTACTTTTATAATATTTATATTAAATAGTGAAATATAGGTAACTCTTCCAACCAGCATCAACTGTACATATTTCCATGGTACCCTTGGTGGTAACAATAGGAATGATAGGTAACAGTTCTCAAGCAGTTACTAGATCCTAGGCATGGTGCAATTACTTCATATAAATTTTTTTATGCCTCCTGTACTTCAGCCTTAGGAGACAGGCATTAATTTATAATTTCCAATTGCAAGGACACCGAGGTTAAATAATTTACCTGGGTCGTACAACTGATAAATTATGAAGCCAGGATGAAAATGCTTGTGGTTTGACTTATGAAGCCAGTCTCTTAATCCCAGTGCTATGTTGCCTCCCATGTAACTGTGAATAACAGAGCCACTGAAGTTATTGTCTATGAGAGAGAGAAACAAACAGATCTATCTTTATGATGCAGCAAATTTTATGGGCAGGGTAAGCGGAGCATGCTGTGAGGTGAGGACACATTGGAGCAGCCAGCTAAAGGAGCTTTGGGTGGTGAGAAATGGGTCCAGGAAACGTGTTGAGAATAGAGCCCTTGTTTGTCTTTTCACTGTTATATTCCCTAACCTGGACATGGCAAGACTTTTCAGAAGGCACTAAACAGATGTGATGTCTAAGCAAAATCTGAAAACTTCAAAGTGTGGGATCTGCGGGAGTCTCTTTTGAGAATTTCATATGGATCAAATGTAGATGAGCTGAGAGTCCTTGTTCTAGGCCGTGTCATATTCTTAATCCATTGTATCTAACTCTTTACTTACCAAGAAGACTTAGGTGTTAAAGTCCAGTTTACTGTAATGAGACTAAACTAGAAAAGCAACAAAAAAGTAAATAAAAACTGAAGTAAATCCCACCAACTCTATAATCTCACATTTTCATGTTAACAATGCCGCAGTTTAATAGAGAGATAAAATTAAATGTTGATCACTAAATTTTAAAGTTTATAATCATAATAGGAATTTACCAAAATATTAATTAGCTAAGATATTAAAATATGAGGAAGGAGAAAAATATTCACTGTCCAATACTTATGCACCCATAAAATATTACAAAGAGAAGGTGGTTCAGTATTACTGTTTTCAATGCTCTGGAGGGGTTTTACTATTATTGGACAATTTTTGTCTGTTTTATTTAAAATAATTTTAAGAGAGGTAAGAGAGGTAATTTAGTTTATTGGGGTCATACTGCTGACAAAAACACAGTCAAGAGTAAGAATTGGGAAGAAAAGAATAAAACCTGGAAATCAGTTTCTGTGAGATATGGGAGATGCTAATGACTTCGTATGTCAAAGGAATGCTTTAAAATTGGGATTTGTGGAAAAAGAAAGAAAGAAAAGGAAAACAAAGAAAATGTCTCTTACACTAACCTGAAAGAGTACTTGAACATTCTTTGCTTTTACAGTAGGGTAAATTTTGGCACTTGAAAGTGTGATGGCATCATACAGTGGTTATCAAAATGGACTGCTTCTAAGAATCACTGCAGAAATGTTTAAAAAACTGATGCCTGGGCTCCTCCTTAAGATTAAGATTTAATCGGTCCTGGATGCAGACCTGGGCAGGCATGTATTTCTTAAAACTCCCAGGTGATTCTAATATACAGTCATTGTTGACAATAAAAAATCCAAGGCTCTATATCAACATAAATTTGGGGTAATTATGTGTTGGGAAGAGTTAACAATCAAATAACAGTGTCCCTATATCATGTCCCAATTTCTTGCCAATTTTTCATTCTAGTAAATAACCTAGAGTGTTGATATTAAAGAAATTGTTCCTTGTTCCCAAGGTACTTCTAATAAAAAGAATCAATATTGAGAAGCCTAGGCTGTTTCTAGGGAGAGCGAATAGAATGTATTCTCTGGGAAACTTTACTACATACAATCATTATAGCACTTCTGTAGCCTATTTTTACAAAAGGAGCTTATGATTTAGAGCGAGAGGGATAACTGTAAATAGACTACACTTACAGATGCATTTGTCAGAGGTGATAAAGGAGTCAGCACTAATTTAGTCATTGTGGACAAATGACACCATATTCTCAGTAGGGGGAGAGTAATATGCATATGCAAAAGAATGATGCATTTTCCAGAAATGCGATAGTACCATAGAGCAAGTTAAAATGATAGCTTAATCTACAGTTGTGAAGTCTAACACTTAGCACACTCATGTATACCGGTATTCACCATTACTGTTTTGGTTTTAGATTTATGCATATAAATAAGTAAGAATACCTGTCTAAAAATCAAATTCATCTAATGTGCCCTAGATGTGGTTTTGTTCTACGCTTTTACTTTTGAGAACAGATGGAGGTAGCGAAGACTCATGTTGGAGTGCCACTTGCTCATGAATCATTTTCTATTCAGATATTCACTTAGTAAACTCATCCTTGACTAACTTGCTCCTTATATGCAATTTCAGGCATATCCTTTTGACTCTTAAAATAGCTATCTTCTTTCTAGAATTTTTCTATTTTACTTATAGAAAAATTACCTTTTCCTTTATATTCACTAACTCTTTATGAGTATGTAATTGTCAACGTTTATCATTTTCTTTTGCCTTTAAAAGTTTGCCATATAGTCACTTTGGAAAGTTGTTTGGACTTATCTTCCAAAGTTTTACTTGTGCTGTACTGTTATCCAATATTTCTATTCTTATATGTATTGACAATATAAATGGAAAAGGTACGTTCATAGTAGCACTGTTCCAATTAGTTCCAAATTGGAAAGTATGTTGTCACCAATTAATATTAAAATGGAAAAAAAACAAAGCATTGTGGTATATTCACACAATAATTACAGTAATGAGATATAAAGATCTAGAGTCACGTGCATAATATGAGTGAATTTTCCATATATCATGTTGAGGAAAAGGAATGAGACAAAATAAAATTACATAATTTATGATTACATTAATATACAATGAAAATACAACCAAAACTAATATATTATTTTAGAAGACAGGCTAGTGGTGGTCTTGGCAGTTTGCAATGGTAGCGACTACAAGACAACACAAGGGGTGTTTCTGGGGCAAAGCTACCACTGTCTTTCTTGACCTAGACTCTAGTTACTTTCATTTGTGAAAATTCAAAGAGAGGTAGCTATAAAATGCACATGTTTTTCTCCATGCCTGTTATACTTTAGTAAAATGTTAAAAGAGAGATCCAAAATCCTGCCAGAACCCAAGCTGCAACTCTAAAAATACCAAACATAAAGGATGACTTTTTTTTTTTTCGTTTTGCGTTTTCTTAAAAATAATTGAGCGTGCACACGAAAAGATGGAATTTGAAATTACTGCAAAGGGCAAAACATATTTCTGGATGCTTTAAAACATCAATATTTTCATAAGTTGAAAATCAACTACTCCTTTACTCTTATTTTTGTGATATTTGAACTAATACTATCATGGTCAATGGGAGTTTCAGCTATTTACCTGTCCCAGCAGGAGACCTAGGATTTATTATAGGTCTGCAATTATCCTGCTTTTTCCTTCTAATAGGTTTCTTAAACTTTTGAACTTTATGTACCTTATGTACCTATCTATCTATCTATCTATCTATCAATACTTTTTAAAAGGTTCAAAAGTGAGAATTTAGATGGTGGGCAAATAAGAATACTGACTTTTTGGAGTTGATTATGCATTATGGAAAATGAGTTTTCTTTGAATTCTAGTGCTTATTTTTATTTCAGTTTCAGTGCCGTAGAAACTAATTCAGGTAGTTTTTACGTTACATAATCAAGAAATTATACAAAGTAGTAAATGGAAATTAAGATTATTACAATTTTAAAACCATTAATATGAGAAAGTAAATGTGTTCCTGATTTTTAAATGTAGTCTTATTATCACTGTCCTTTAAAAGGGTAAATCATGCTAATTAATTCAAGTAGTAGAGTTATTACTTGCTTTTCATGCATCATAGAATTGCCTATTTATTATTTATATATCTTGTCTGAAGAATTTCCCAGAAACAGCTAATCCTAGCAAAACATATTGTCTCTTTAAAGAGACATGTGACAGCCTTACAAAGACATAGTGCCATTTAAATGTCATTTTTAAAGAACAAATGGCAATTGAAGAGATTCTTAAGTGTGATAATTATGCACAGAAATAATATTATGATTAGAAACTTCTGGTTTCAAAATCTTTCCTGGAAATTCAACTATTTCTATTGTCTCAAATATACAATAGTTCTTGTATTATAATTTATCCCAATATATTTTCAGGATTTAGGAGCATAACATTCTCAAGAAAGTGTGTGTATATGTGTATGTGACTTACTAAGTTAAATGACAGTTTTAAAATACTTACATTTAAGATACATGTAATTTACTTGAAATCTTTATGACTTTTTTGATAATTGTGTTTCAAGTCACCATGATGAAAAGACAGTTGAGCTCGATCAATTCCTTCTCTCACGTTGCCTTATCTTATTTTCGCTCATTCTGTTTCTGTTTGCCTGATTTGCAAGGGGTCCTTATATTTCGTATTGAATACTTATTGTGAAATAATAAATTTGTTCTAGCTCTTACTCCTAAAAGTCATCTCCAACAAATACCTATTTTAAGAACTCTAGAAGTAACTTAAAGTTACTATAGTAACTTTAAGAAAAGTTGGCAGACATTTAATGTTTTTAATGTACTGACAGCATTAATGTTTTTTATAAGCAAAGCTATATGGACAATATTTGAATATGATTTCCTCAATATTAAGTCCCTTCATTGTGGAACAGATTTGGTTCAGTAACTAGGTATGATGCGGGTGGGAGGGGCATAGTTTATAATTAATTGACCTGAAAACGAGGAAATGGTATTAGACATGGTTAAACTTTAGTTATCATATAGTGTGTGTTTGTGAGAGTGTTTGTTAACACTGTGATTAAATATTTGTAAAAGTCTTCAAATGCTGTCCTTTTTGAGGACAGCTATATGAAACAGTTTATAATGTGTTCCACAGGTTTAGTAATATACAGTTTTCTATGTGTTCACAATTTTTTCTCTTATTATCCTCAAATATATTGTTTTTAGAGAAAATTTAAGGAGTATGCAAAACAAATTATTACTAGTCCCATTATAAATAGAAGTGTATTAAAACCCAAATGGAATAGGTGACTTTCCAATGGTCACAAGCATAATAGTCGTTTAAGTAAAGACGGGAATCTGGGTCTTCTAATTTTTTTTGTCTCTCCTGCTCTAATTAACTTGAAACTTGTGCCCAGATTGGCCAGGAGTTTATAGAACATGATGGCTATTAAACATTTCAAGATTGTATTTGAAATTAGTCCAATTCAACAAAGTAAGAGAAAAAATTAAAAATTGCTGAATTCTATGACATTATTTCACAATTTCAGGAATAACTTCAAATTTATAAGTTAAAAAGTATATAAGACCATGATATCTAACACTGATAATATGTAAGAAACTATTTAATTAGTGGCACTAATTTATTTCATCCTGTACTGCATCCATACAAAAACCAATATATGTGAACTTTAAACAATTATATTGTAAGAATTTTGAATATGCCTTCATTTCTAGAATAAGGGTGTAATGTGAAAAGGATTATTACTTGGACATAAATCTTTATTTATCTGAATAGATGCTATACTTAAAATTTCCTGTTTTTCACTCCTTCATATATAAAGCATTATCAGTGTAATGGTTAGGAATAAGGCTTATGACCTAGTGAATCTTTCTGAAACAAGTTAAAAAAAAAGGACAGAAATATAATTTTCTATAAAACACCTGTTCAGAATCAGAAATGCAAGTGTGATGAATATTTTAATCCTAAACATACAAATTGATTCTTTTTGGTTTAAAAAATGATAAAAAATAAAATTCAGAAAGGGAAATGGAATTCTTTTTTACTTATATGAATGTACATACCTACGAATCTATGTAGCCAGAATTGATTAACAAAGAACACTATTTCATTTTACTGGGCAACAGCATTTTAAAATTATATTTATTTAAGTAGGCATGCTGTATCTTTATAACATTTATTGTCCTGATGAGACAACATTTCGAACCCATATTGTACTCATCTGACCAAAAAAAAAAAAAAAAAAAAGGAAAATCTTTATCAATTGCATTTTGTAAACATCCATCCCCAGTAATATGTAGGCTATGGGTTATAGAGGGCTTTGAAAGGGTACAACACCGTTACAGTCCCTTTTCTCTCTTTTTTAAAAATGATGTCATGTTAAATAAAGGGTTAAATAAATTATTTTGAGCCAAATATTACTAATATATGACATAAACCAAGCAAATAGAAGGTCTTGACACAAGTGGTTTAGTTATTAAAACTTTATTCTTTCCTTGGGATTACACCATATGAGTTCATATAATTGTTGTGTCTTGGGTATTCATTAAATCTGACTCTCTGGTGAATGAGCACGTTAGTGAGATGACACATCAAATTGTCATGAGACTTGAAATCCATAGGGAAGACTATGTCAGCAAGGTCAGATAGATAATATTTCTGAACTTCTAGACTTCAAACTTTATAAAAATATATTTCTAGACAAGTTCATCATAACTTTAAATATATGTGATACATGTAATTTTCACTGTGCTGTTAAGAATAAATACTTTTGCAAAAATGTAATATATTCAATTAATTAACTAGTTTTGAGTGCTTTACAGGGTTAAAATGAAGTGATTATAACCTTACACAGTTTGGTTACAAGTGATTTAAGTAGCTTTCCCCTCTTTTCTTTCCTTTTTTTTTTCAAATTTTCACATCATATGTTTGAAGTAATACAAGCAAATTCCCCCTAAGGAAGCACAAGTAAGGGACTGGGGAGTGAGCACTAAACTTAGAATAATAAAAAAAGCAAAAAATGAAGGAAATATCTCTGCAAACATTGGCTAGTACAGCTGTTAATAGACAATAAATAGTTGTGGGTTTTAGCAAATTTCAGTAGTGTATAGAAATCAGAAAAAAGTTTGGATATCATTATTTTTCATGTTTAATGATGGTATAAAGGTATAGTTACTACCCATTTAAGTTCTTTAACAAATATATATTAAAATATAAAATGGGGTATTTCATATTTTACATAAGATTAAAAATTTTCTATAACTGGCTGTAGTTTATCAAAAAGGCAGTCCACTATTCTCATTTAATTATATTTCTCTCAAAAAGAAGCTCTTATGTAAAAAAAAAAAAAAGCAAGCTATAATTCTGATTAAAGATGCTCCTTTAATAATCAAGCAAAACTCTGGGTTAAAACAAGTGTCTGATAAACAATTTCCTAAAGACCCTTGAATTTTCCAGTCATGAAGCAGTACCCACATTTATGTACTCAGCCAATGGCAAAAGTAAATAAATCCAGTGAATTTCAGGAAAGGACAGAACTGATGATGTCATGTTATATGGGTCCTGTGGATCACAAGAGGCACATGACAACAGATGAAAGATTCCATCCAACAGTGTATGGTTTTCTCCACTTGAAAAACAGCATATAAAGAGATTGATACATTCAATGTCCCTTGAGCAATAGTTAAAAGAAAAAAAAAACCTTCAAACTACAGAAACTTTTTGTCAAGTGCAATTTTATGTAGGGTCCCATGGTATATAAAGTATAAAAAAGAAGGCTGATTAAAATGGGGTAGGTGTCTTGGAAGCCAGCCCAGAAACTTACGTTAAATCACCAGGGATCCCAAGAATTCAGCAGAATACATGTGCATTTTAAATTATACAGCGTTGGACCCAATAAAACTTTAGCATTTAACTAGTCTCACTCCTGTATTATAAATGATATATTAAGGTTCAGCAGGTTTAGGGGTTTACCTTTAATCCCACAGGAAGTAGTCAGACTATGTCTTCTGAAAGCAAATCAAGGGTATTAAAACCACTCGGTTCTTAAAGTTTTGTTCAATTGGTCCCTATTTGAGTAGCAAATATTTTTAAGATGAGTTTTAAATATGTGATAAAAATAAAAAGACTAAAAATGGGTCATCTCTTAAGGACTGGATTTCAAGTTAATAATGACAGAAAATATAAAACTCCTTTACTTCTAGATAAGACTCAAAATTTGTAGAAATGCAGGTGTCAAGGATTAGTAATTAGATGTTAAAGTTTCCAGATTTGACTGAAGGCTTAAGATTTAAGAGGTGTCATAAACGAAGGTTAATAGAATTAACCTTAATAGAATCTTACAAGATTCACATTTTCAAGACAGTTATTCTAAAACTGGTTACTTTTCAATTACTCTTGAACCCTCAGCCACTGGATGATATAAAAGTGACGAATTGTTTAGTGTTGTGGTGGAAAGGTATTTCAAAGTAAATTTCTTTGGAGAAAACTCCTGGGAATTTACTCCTCTCTGAGCCAAAGCGAGGATGTGGGTTGATGTTCCCATCTTCTCTGATCAGTGGTTTACCGAACCACTTAGAGATGCGTTCCCTGCAGTCAGAGGAACACCAGTAAAGTAGTGTCTGCCTAGTTCCTGACTAGTTTATAGGAAGAGAGATGGGAAAGTTGCTTGTTTTGGTGATAGAACAAAGGAAGCTGCTGCTAAAATTCAGTCATTCTCAATTTCCAGAATTATCTAAGAGAAGAATGCTTATGTGTTAATACTGACCAGATTTGGGTCATGCAGAAGAGATGCACTGGGAAAAAGAAGGATTGATTTAGACTCTATTCAACTGATCAATGAAAATTCACCAGACAGAAAGTAGAAAGAGACCCTTGGATTCCTTAGTATTAAAAAAGTGAGCAAGCAACAGCTGGAAAATTTACTGAAACTGAGGAGAGGTCTCCAAATAACTGCAAAAGTGTGCTGTGAACAATTGAATTAGTTTGAAATATCTCCCAGTTCCAGAAAGCACAGGTCCATCTTCAGGCATTACTAATCAAAAATGAGAGGATGGTTTCCTGCTCTTATCTACCCACCTATCTCCAACCCCCAAGGCTTTATCTAGGGACAAGAGAAGAAATTTCCCCAGTAAACAAATTTGAAATGAGGCAATGGGAGAAATATAAATTTTCTCTGATGATTAGACCCTGAATCCTGCTTCTTTATTATTCTGGTTATTGATTAAGAATTTACTATTGATACTAATAATATACTTGGGAGCAGGATTAAGTCCACATTCCTAGTTAAGATTATAAAGCTTCACGATTTTCTTCCACTGTCTGAATTCAATGTGTGTGTGTGTGTGTGTGTGCACGCGCACGCTTGTCTGTCTTGGGACAGCCTAATGCAGGAAATTAGGAGACAAGACTCTAGACCAAGACTGGCTGGGATCAAGTTCTAGCTCTACCATTTACCAAAGGTGTGACTCTCTGGTGACTTATTTAACTTCTTGGTGACTTAGTTTGCTTATCTGTAAAAGGAATGAATGAATTGAACAATTCTCAGTACATGTAAAGTTCCATAAAATTATTTATTGTTGCTAATATTGTTATAAAGGAGAGTTCCGGTGAGCTGGATATCTTATTACTGACAATGTTAGATCAAAGGTCATGCATATTTACAAATTTATTAGAAACTGTCAAACTATGCTCTAAAAGCCATTTACAGATAACTGTCTCTCTAGATTTAAAAGAAAAAGCTACATATAAATGGAGGCTGTGTGAAGGGAAATGTCAGGAAGTCCCTTTTAGCAATGAATGATAGTTTACAGAGAGTCAGCCGTTTTGAAAGTTATTTGGGAGAAATATACAGAACAGGTGGACAGTATGACCTGTTTGCCCTGTGAAAATTGGTAATTGAAATGACCCGATTCTCAACCTGAGAATTTTCAAAGTGACAAATTATGCTCATTTGGCTTGTAATGATGTTCTGATTACAGGCTATAAGACCAATGATGGATTTCCTTAATGTTCTTTAATCCTGTTATGACCTTTTCATATTCAAGCATGTAGAAGTGTTTTCAGAAACAACTAAAAGTTCTATAATTATGTATCTAAATATATATTTATTTTCGTAGAATAAGCTTATATGTTTTAATTTGGATCAATCATTTTATGTGTGCCTTAATCCTCATAATATGATCTTTATCTATTTAAACAAATGTGTGATGAAAGCAGTTTTAAGAATTACCTAATTTCTCTTGTTTTTGGTAAGATTTAGAAGCTCTGAGTCAGAGATACTTTAGGTGCATCCATATAAAATATATTGCCATTCATTTTCATTATTTTAAAATTATTTTTATTAATAACTCTCAGTATTTATTGTGTTACGGTTGTGCAGCAGGCATAAAACCAGGCATGGGAGATACAAACAGGTCAGCACTGTCCTCATGACGCTTACAACCTAGTGTGGAAAAAGGCCATCCACAATCTTACACTTGAGATTTATGGGCATATAGCAGGCATGGACTAGTTCACCTGGGGAAGGTTGAATAGATGACTGATTTTAAAATCTGAGGAGAAGAGAAGCAGCCAATGAGACTGAGAAAGAGAAACAAGTGAGATGGGATGGAAATCATGAGAGTGCTCTAAAACAGAGTAGCAGAGACTGTTTCCAAAAAGAGGTGGTGCTGAAGGCCATAAAATGCCACTGATATGTCATGTTTGATGAAGAAACATGGAGGTTATTGAAAAACTTGACAGAGTCTGTTCATGGCAATGGAGGAGGCCGAATCCAAACTGCATGGGATTTAGGAATGAATCAAAAAAGAAGTGGAAACCATACGTTTGTTTTCTAGGTCTGTGAGTCTATTTCTGTTTTATATGTAGATTTGTTTGTATTATTTTTTTATATGCCGCCTATAAGTGATATATGATATTTGTCTTTCACTGTCTGACTTACTTCACTTAGTATAATATTCTTTAGGTCCATCCATGTTGCTGCAAATGGCAATAGTTCATTCTTTTTTATGGCTGAGTAATATTCATATATATATATATATATATATATATATATTCTTAAACCAATTGTCTGTTGATAGGCACTTGGGTTGTTTCTATGTCTCAGCTATTGTAAATAGTGCTGCTACGAATATTGGGTGCATGTACCTTTTCGAATTAGAGTTTTCAGCTTTTCCGGAGATATGCCCAGGAGTGGGATCATATGGTAGCTCTATTTTTAGTTTTTTAAGGAACTTCCATACTGTTTTCCACAGTGACTGTACCAATTTACATTCCCACCAACAGTGTAGGAGGATTTCCTTTTCTCCACACCCTCTCCAGCATTTATTATTTGTTGACTTTTTAATGATGGCCATTCTGACTGGTGTGAGGTGATACCTCATTGTGGTTTTGATTTGCATTTCTCTAATAGTGGTGTTGAGCATTTTTTTCATGTTGGTCATCTGTATGTCTTCTTTGGAGAAATGTCTATTTAGGTCTTCTGCCCATTTTTTGATTGGGTTGTTTATTTTTTGATATCGAGTTGAATGAGCTGTTTGTATATTTTGAATATTAACCCCTCGGTTGCATCATTTGCAAATATTTTCTCTCATTCATAGGTTGTTTTTCAGGGAAAGGGAAGTGGGGGGGAAGGATAAATTAGGAGTATAGGATGAGCAGATACAAACTACTATGCATAAAATAGGTAAGTAATAAGGATTAACTGTACAGCACAGGGAACTATAATAAATATCTAGTAATAACTTAGAATGGAAAATAACCTGAAAACAATATATAACTCAATCACTTTGCTGTACACCTGAAACTAACACAATATTGTAACTATACTTCCATTAAAAAACAAAAGGGGAGAGAGAGAGAGAAAGAAATGGAGACAGTACACATAAACATTCTTTACAAAAGTTTATCTGAATGGGATGCATAGAATTGGGATGTTTGCTGAAGGGGGGTGTGGGCTCACAGGAGTGTTTTGAAGACAGAAGGTATTAGAGCATCACAGAATGACCCATGGAGGGCTAAAATTATGGTGAAGGTGAGAAACTCCAGAATGAACAAGAGATAATTCTAGCATGAAAGGAGCACACAATGAAATTGCAGGTTGATATCAACAATAAAAATCTAATGAGGAGACTTGAAAGGAAAGAGATTTCAAGGGCCAGAACATCAGCTTCAAGGCCCTGTAGGACATTTGGTCCTGTCTAAAACATCCATGAGATATTTGGTGCATAAGACATTTGGTCCATAAGACATTTTATCCACGCCAAAAGGTTCTTGAAATTTGGTCCTATCCAAAACATCCATGAGCATATTTGGTCTATGCCAAATGGTTTTGGAAAGGACTAAATATCAAGGGCCTTTTGGCATGGACCAAATGTCTCCATGGACGTTTTGGACAGAACCAAATGGTCCTGCAAATATCAAGGATGTTTATGAATTGGAAGATTGGGATTGACATATATACACTCATATGTATAAAATGGATAACTAATAAGAACCTGCTGTATAAAAAAATAAATAAAATTCTAAAATTAAAAAAAAAATCAAGGATGTTTAGGCATGGACCAAATGTCTTATGGACATTTTGGATAGGACCAAATGTTTTGGATAGGTCTTTAAGGATAAAACTTAAAGTTTTATCTGTATATCTTAATGTTGTGGGTCTTGCGGAGTAAAGCAATGGACTAGACCAAGGTACACAGCTTTAAGGAATATACAAGAAATGCTTTACGTATTTATAAATAATGGGCTATATCTGTTTCTTCTTCAGAGGAGTTTGTCTATTTAAAATATTTAGTTTTGTATTAAATAGATATTGGCCTTAAAGTTAAGCTCCTTTTCTTGATTATGCAGGCTAACTAAAATATTAATTCTATCCTCATGTCTCTCTTTCATCCTAGGCCCTACTAACAGAAATATCTCTGTATCATTTATGCCCAGGCCTGTCTGTGTCCATAATGAACACAAGTTTCTATTAGATAAATGAATGGATTTTAGGTGTATAATATTGATATTTTATTTAGTTTTTTCTTTCTTTTTATTTATAATAAAATTTCCTGTAAAATATGACCTGTTAGAGCCATGCTAAGAAGAAGAAAAGATAAAGTTTTTTTTTATCTATCACTGGCAGAAAAGTTAAGTGAAGTACAGTCTGTCCTGGGGATAAATGTGGCCATGAAAAGGAAAACAAAGCTGAGAAACTTCAAAGAACAGCTTAAAATAAGTGGAAAAAATGGATATACTCCTTTTATTTTCATGACAGTCAATATCACAGTTCTATTTAGAAGTTTTCAATATACTGAAATTCTTGAGGTATAATTTAAAATTTAAAAAGCAATATAGTTGTCACAATTAAATACTGGTATTGAACTTAAAATGTCTTTATCTTTTCCTAGTGATAATTTTGTAATAAATTATGTTACATGAGATACAGGTTTCTCTTTCATGGGAGAAGATCACAATTTTACAAAAACTAATTTACAAAAAGAGAGAAAAAACATATGACAATAAAAACAACCCACATTTAATTGTATCATTTGAGATAGTTTACCATTGTATAAAATTGGCCTGTAATAGTACTAATTCTAACCTTACCGAATAACTCTAATTTATTTTTTATTAAAACCATAATTTTAATTAGAATATGGTTTTCTTATACATACCATATGGTTTGTTGTTTCTTTAATTTATTAGAAAAACATTCCAGGCTAGAGTGACTTTGATGTATGTATATTTGTGTGTGTGGCATGTATACATATGGCACCATTTAAAATCAGAATCGTTGAGTTCTGATAATATATACTAGGACTCGACTTAAACTCTTTACATCTATTAACTTATTAATTTTCATAATCAGTAGGTTTATCTCCATTTTAGAGGTGAGAAAACTAAGATAGAGAGACAAAGAGTTTAATTAACTTGTCCAAAGTCATTTAGATAGTGAGTGGCAAACCCAGTATCATCCTAACTACTCTATTATATGATCATGTGTGTCTCCAGAGCCCAATAGCAGTAGTAAATCTTACTGGTAGTTACGACATTGAGAATTTGCAAGATTAAAATAAGAAATACAAGTTTATATGCAATAGATTTCAGTATTTTAGAATGTAAATAATTAACTAGAGCTGAACCCCAAGAAAACGGAGACTCAAGGTGTGCTTGATGATAATAAGAAGGGAAGTAATGTTATTGTAAGTTTAGGGTGAGGGAATAAGTTTTACAGCAACCACTGAGACAATGAAGAAGTGGAGAACATTAGCAAACATCCTGCATTTTTATTGCCATATTTCAGTAGGGAAACAAAAACACAAGGAAACTCTATGCAGAAACTATATAAGTGTTATGTAGGAACTATACCACTTCGTGTCCTAAAGTATAGAATAAAAGAAAAAAGAATAAATCTGAATTAAAAAGTATTCCATGTTTATGCCTTTAAGTAAAATTGTTCTACAGAAAATGTTTCAGGTATTTATTTTATTCTTAAAGATCTATACAGAAGCACCTGCGTAAGAACCTAACATATTCAGTTAAAAATTAGAGTCAAAAGGGAAAAGTAGAATAATTAGTTGACTGTGTGTATTTTCTTTTCAAAATAGCTATATTTTTGTGGCATGGGACTCTGTAGTAAATCATCTCAAAGGCATGGAATTCTAAAATTTAACATTAATACAACATCATTAACCAGAAACTAGATTTTTATAGACAATGTAAAAAGACCAGGTCTAGAACCTGGAAGACACTTTCTGTTTCATATAAAATGATAAAAAATATAGTGAGTAAAAATTATTCTGATGTGTGTTTGATCAACTCGCTCTTCAACATGCATCTTGAGAGTATGTGCAGTGTTGCAGATATCATTGCTGTAACTGTAATAAACAGTTGCAAGTGTGAAGATGAAATATTAGTCAGACTCCAGTAATATTTTCTCAATTTTATACCTTCAGATATGCCAAACCTATGAAGGAATTGGCTGAATGTGAAATAAAGCTGTGTGAGCTAAACTGACCTTTTGTACTTGTGGTGGGGATGGAGAGACTTTAAAGTTTTGATAGGGTTAATATCTGACTTCGAGTTATTAAGATAATCTGAATTCTAAAATATATAACTCACATTCCCAATCATCTTAAGCTGGATCAAAGTGTGAAGCTTTTGTGAACCTAGTTGATCTAAATTCTAACCAAACACACTGGGGCTTGAGTCAGGCTATGTCAGGTAATGAACATGGAGAAGCATCACTCAGATCCCTCTGAAGAAAGGATTTGCTGCTCCTGCTTCTGGGGGTTTTGTCAGGAGACAGACTTCAGCTGTTAGTCTCCACTTAGGGATTGCTTTAACTGCAGAGTCTCACCTCACCCAAGGGGCAGCCTGCATCTAATGACTGAGTGAGGTGGGAATAAAAGGACCTGAGCTTTTCAGCCCGCTACAAGATAACTCTGATGGGGCATTTTACTTCCATAGCTCCCTTTAAGGATTGCTGAACCCACTGGGCCTTCATCCTGTCTTGCAGTTGAATTTTTACCCCTACCCAATCTTGCATTCCTCAGTTCCCTTCCAAAGGGGATGACTCCTGAGCACAAAATATCTCTTGGAATCGTCTTCACAGAGAATCAAGTTATGATATCAGAAGTATGGAGCTCTACAAATTTACTATCTAGACCTTAGGGTCATAAGATCAAATTCTATAGGAGCTGTTTTAGTCTGTTTAAGCTGCTATAACAAAATACCACAGACTGGATGGCTTACACACAGCAGAAATTCATTGCTCACCATTCTGAAAGCTGGAGGTCCAAGATCAGGGTGCCAGCATGGTGGGGTGAGCAGACTTCTCCTTATATCCTCACATGACAGAAGGGCAGGGAGCTCTGTGGGGTCTCTTTTATGGAGTATAATTTCATTCATGAGGGCTCCAGCCTCATGACCTAATCACCTCCCAAAGGCCTCACCATCTAACACCATCACATTGGGCACTAGAATTTCAATATGTGCATTTTACACGGACACAAACATTCAGCCTATAGTAGGAGCCAAGTGGGTATCTTATTGTGTGAATTAGTCTATGTATCAAATAATACTGGGCGTGGCAGTGGTACTTTGGGGACCAGAAACTGGACAGCACGGTTCCCCTCTAAAAAAAAAAAAAATTCATTCAAAATAAAATGTGGTGAGACAAACTAAATATATTTTAGAGCCAAAAGGAAAGACTCATTGTTGCTAAATCTTCAAAGAATAAAGTCATGGGGGCAGAGGAAGGAGACTAGAATTAAAGCAATATTCAGGGATTTCAAAGCTCAAACTCTGATTAAGATATTACATTTTCTAACTAAAATATGACTGTACAAGGTCTAGTGCAAATTTTTTTCTGCACTCTTTCATAGTAGGGATACACTTTGCCAAGTTCCTTCCAACTCCATGGCTAAACAGTTGTCAGTATAGAAACGACTGAGGTCAGTAGGAAATTCAAAGTAGACTTAGCTGAGGAATTTGCCAGCTGAGGGAAAATTAAAAGCTCTCTTGAACTCAGTTAACATGGAACTGAAATATCAGTAGGCATGGTGAAATGGAAAGCACTGCACCATCTGTGACAAAATATTGGGTCTGAAAGTTGTCTCCACATTACTATGACTAGGGATATAACTGATACTTTCCATGCCCTGGTTTTTTCCTCTGTTAAATTATGTTAATATTAATACCACCCACTTTACCTGGTTTATATCACTCTTGTGAGGACTATGGGAAGTAATATATAAGAAAACACTTTATCAATTATTTTATATATATATATATATATATATATATATATATATATATATATATATATGAATTATTTTGACCTTGTTTCAGCTTCTTCCCATCTACCCAAAGAGAATCCACTTAATTTATTAAATATGTATTTTCCTTGGTAAGTCTGTTTTTAAAAAAATTTAATATTGTTTATTCTATTTGCATTTTAATGCAATTAAAGTTAGTGTAAGTTTGTCTTTTACATTTACTTTGATTTAGAATAACCATGCAGAGTACAACAACAACAAAAAAGATATTTTCTTTCAAGTTGGCCAGAATGTATTTTACTGGGAAGAAAACTATATCAGAAATGCATTGAATTAGCACTTTTATACCATGAAGAGGGAATGACCTTATAGAATTAAAATGCTTTGGAAGTTGTAAGGAAACCTGCTGATTCACTTAATAAAATGAAATGTTGGGCATCCAAGGCTAACAATGGAGGAAAAATGATTTTTACCACTCTGACTCTTGTCCTCAAGATTAACTTTCTTCTCAAGGTCTGTTAATAATAACTACTCGTCTAAGGATATGGGAGCGGAAAAAGGCATCATGTTTTTCAAGGCTCCTGCCCAATGTGGCTATAAACTTGCCTGTGCTTCTCCGTATATTAATATATGATGTACCCCAAATCAACAGGCCCAGAGCTTGGCAGATAACAGATACTTGATACATAATTTCTTAACGAATGTAAATGTCAGAGACCAGAATGGAACATTAAAAAACTGTTTTTACTATCATATCAGGGATAAAACAAAAGGAATGCAAACATAAATAGAAAATCAACATTCCACTAACCTTGATCTTAGTGACCTCATTTAAAAGATGGACTTAACCAACTGTGGATGAGCTTACTTCATGACCTCAATAGAACACAGGATAATATCAATAATAAAATAAAATTATCTATACAAGAAATGCACATATACTACTGCATAGAGATTGTTTTCAGTGTAATAGGATAAAGTATATGTCAGATTCTATGTAAAAGCTTTATCATACAAGCCTTATTTTTTATAAATAAAATAAGGCTTTATTTATATAATTATATATAATTGTCTAAAATTGTTATAGATTTTATAACAATTATATAATTGTCTAAAATTATATAATTGTCTAAAATTCCTGTTATATAATTGTCTAAATTGTTATATAATTGTCTAAATTTCCTATAAAATGCTTATGTATGTGAGCTATTTATGTCATATCTTGTGTTTCCTGTTAGACAAAACAACTTAAGGTTAGAGCCTGGAAGCTCTAACTTTGAATACTGCATAGCATTTGTACAGTGACTTATACACTCTAATAAATGACTATTGAAAGAGAAAATGACACTAAGATAATTCAATTTTTCATAATCTTATTGGTATACATATTAATATTATTTCTTTGCCACTACATCAAGACTTCCCCCAAAGTTTGAGGGGTTTCTAATAAGAAAATGTCTCAATTTTTTTTTTTTTTCAAGGAGGTAGATCTAAAAAGAGGAAAGAGAATTACAAACCAAGGCAAAGTTGAGACTGGACTAACTTAGCTGACAGATCCACTATCCCCATGAAATCCTGGCTTGACCCCTAGTAACAGTACCATGAGAAGATAAATAGAAAATGTACTTTGAAAAGGGATGCTTTTCTTTGGATAACAATGAAATGAACTTATATTGGAGTCAACACTTACTTCATATCCGGCAACACTGCATGATGCTTCTCAGAAGTGACATGACTCATGTAGTCAATCAACCCTCAAGGGTGGATTCTGAGAATTCCATATAAGACAACACCATACCAATAAGAACATTGAAATTGTTATTGTCTTCCATTAGTAATTTTTCTGGCTATTATGTTTTCCAGTCCTAAGAGATAAAAAAGAAGACAATTAGCGGCCAGAGAAACCTGTCAGATATAATTTGTAAAGCCTTGGCACTTTCTGGTGACTATGGAACAGGGATTCGCATGCACAGAAAATGCAGACTACATCTTTAAAAATTGTATTTTCTGTTTAAATTATAATGCTATCTTCTATTTATCAGGTTATGATTGGATAAATTAGTGACAAGACTCAAAATGTGATTTTTCTAAAAAAATCTTCTAATTAATGTGGTCCTTTACTTCTTTCAACCTCAATCCTCTCAACCACATTTTGGTTCCATCTTTGAGGAATAAAATCAGTCTTTTAAATGTGTGTGCGTGTGTGTTCTTATCTTACACTCTTCTAACTTTAGACTATAAATCCTGGGAGCGGTGATAATGTGTCTATAGGTTTTTTTTTCTCCATCTGTATCAGAGAAATGAGTAAATAATAGTAATGAGTAAATAATTCAAGAATACAGATTTATGATTTTAATGTGTATTTTACCTTCTAAGCCGTTTTTTTGAAATAACATAATGAATATGGAATATAATGAGAGAGACCTTATTAGATACTTGCTGATACCATAGGTACAGATAATTAACCCCATTTCCATAGTAAAACAATTTTCCCATTTTCATTCCATTTCTTTACTATACATATTTACAGTTTATTTTATGAGTTGATATTAAGAGATGTGAGAAGTGAGGCTATGAATGTGATTATTGCCTCTAGTCCCAAGGAACTTGTTTTTTGGGCTGATTGAAATTGTTGATCAGTACTTAAAGACAAGCCAAGTCCCCAAGACCATGATCTTGAATTATGCTACTCCCATTCCCTTTTAGCAAGGAATGCCTCTTAAGGAGAGAGATGCCATCTCCTATGATTAGTGGGTGAAGTCTAGCATTATAGAACAGCAAGTTCACAAACTAAGAATCCTAGCTCAGGTATAATCTAAATACAGCTCAGTAACAACAAATGACCACAGACCTTTTTCTGACAGAAAAAGGTCAACAATGATATCTTTGTATAGTCAATTAATGGAAAGAAAAGCATTATCCAGAAAAAACAAGCTAGAAGACTCAGGCAGTTTAAATAGCCACTAAATGGATAGCTGCGATCCTTAAACTGCATATACAGTGTAGTTCACTCCCAGTTGTTTCTAATATGCATTTTTTAAATCTTCCCAACAATTGCAATGAAGTAGTTAGTATAGAGCAGTTGTCCCCAACACTGGCTATACATTTTAATGCCTTGAGATACACCTACCCTCAGATTGTCTGTTTCCACTGGTTGAGGACAGCAGCTCTCCATCAGTTTGAGAAAGATAACTTTCTAACATGTATGTTTTCCCACCTTTTTTATCTGAGTAGGTTGGATTTAATTGTTTGCTTCTTTGATCGTCATTATGAATACCAGTTGTTTGTCTCCAATTACAGAGGCTACTGAACTGTGCAAACTTGAACAGAGTGAACAGGGTCCAAGAACACCAGTGATTTTATGAATTGAACTCTATTTAAATATAATTGGTATTTTTGGACTCCTATTTTATATTTAATATTATATTCATTTAACTATTTTATACTTATATATAAATATGTAGTTGTGTAATGTATTATTGTATTATACATATTATATATTTAGTGCATATTTATAATTTATTTAAAATATAATTTTGAGACAGAGTTACCAGACTCTCAAGTGAGTCATTAACAAAAATATTTCAAAATTAAAAAAAAGACTAAAAACTCCTATATAAAGGCAATTTGACTTTTAAATAATTGGCTCCTTATAGATATGGTCCATGTTTTTGTTTTTGTTTTTGTCTTGTCTTTGTTTTCTTGTCTCTCATTAATAACTAGCTCTAGATCTGCTTATTTGTTTCTTTACTTATTCTCGTACATTTCACCTAGGAAATCTGAAAAATTGGCCTCTATACTCTAGAATAATTTTCTGAAAGTTCATGAGACAACTGCACAAACTTTCACACATGGATTTAATGACATTTATTTTGCCTGCCTTAAGTTCTTTCAGGGTATCATTTCATATATATAGTACTGATCTCAGAGTAAGTTAAGTTGAAAATTGTGAGTAAAATGCCTCAGTAATGTGATTTCCTGGAGGGTACAAATTTTCTATCATTCATTCTTGAATACCCAGGTCTAGAGCATTTCCCAACACATGGTAGATGCTCAATTGATATTTGATGAATGAAGGAATAAAAAACTTGAAGTGATGCTGTTTTGCTGTAGAAGGCCTAGGCTAGGAAACAGTGTGAAAATTTCACAGCTGACTATTGCTTGGCATAATTCTCAGTACTTAAAATAAATAAAATGTAAGGGTTTTCTTGATTACCTCAGAAAATATGTTGATCTCGAGAAATTGATTATTGTTCTATCACTGTGATTTACAGTTGGTCAATTTATATTATATATTTATTGTTATATATATTATAAATGTAGAGGCTTGTTTAGAAATTAAGTTCACTAAGCATTTATTTTATATGAATGGTCCTTTGGACCATACCAATTTAAATTCAGTTTACTTATACTAATTAATATTGTTTGTGTTTCTTCTTATTAATCAACAAAAGATTTTGATAACATCACAAAATATTTTCCATGCTTTGTTTAACACTGAATGTCATTCATTCATTCAATTAAGTGTTTATTGAATATCAATAAGTATCTCCTGATAAACTTGGCTACTTTGACTTCTGGTTACTACATATTCTCCATCTTAAATTTTGAAATGTGTGTACTTACTGGGTCACAACTATCATCTAAAAGTGATTCTACTGTGGTCTGCCTTAGTTCTTACAATTGTAGTTTTAAGCTCTGACCTTGACATCTATCTACATAAGATCTAAGCATGACAGTTATTTATGGCGAGCCAAGCCTACATAATGAAAATATAAAGTGGATATTTTTGGTGCCCCAAATAGTTGCTGCAGAAATTATTTTTATGGGCATATTTTATGTTTGAGATTTCCAATCATTTTGTTATATCTGATAATAAACATATTCTCTATAACCTTGTGCTACCTAATTTATATAAATCAATTAAGACAAAGGGATTTCTTTGGAAGCTAGTTTTCTTTTTATATTTGAATTTTATTTTATTTTATTTTATACAGCAGGTTCTTATTAGTTATCAATTTTAAACATATTGTGGTATATATGTCAATCCCAATCTCCCAATTCATCCCACAACCACCAACCCCACCCCCACCCCCACTTTCCCCCCTTGGTGTCCATACATTTGTTTTCTACATCTGTGTCTCTATTTCTGCCTTGCAAACCGGTTCATCTGAACCATTTTTGTAGATTCCACATATATGCGTTAGTATACGATATTTGTTTTTCTCTTTCTGACTTACTTCACTCTGTATGACAGTCTCTGGGTCCATCTACATCTCTACAAATGACCCAATTTCATTCCTTTTTATGGCTGAGTAATATTCCATTATATATATGTACCACATCTTCTTTATCCATTCATCCATCGATGGGCATTTAGATTGCTTCCATGACCTGGCTGCTGTAAATAGTGTTGCAATGAACATTGGGTGCATGTGGCTTTTTGAATTATGGTTTTCTCTGGGTTTATGCCCAGTAGTGGGATTCCTGGGTCATATGGTAATTCTATTTTTAGTTTTTTAAGGAACCTCCATACTGTTCTCCATAGTGGCTGTATCAATTTATATTCCCACCAATGGTGCAAAAGGGTTCCCTTTTCTCCACGCCCTCTCCAGCATTTGTTGTTTGTAGGTTTTCTGATGATGCCCATTCTAACTGGTGTGAGGTGAACCTCATTGTAGTTTTGATTTGCATTTCTCTAATAATTAGTGATGTTGAGCAGCTTTTCATATGCCCCATGGCCATCTGTATGTCTTCTTTCGAGAAACGTCTATTTAGGTCTTCTGCCCATTTTTTGATTGGGTAGAAGCTAGTTTTGCTCTTTTTTTTTTTTTTTTTTCCCTAAAATAACATTGTCAACCTAGGATAATTTTAAAGGCTGGAAAGAAGGCCACACTGGCAAACAGACCTAGATTCTAGCCAATACTCTGATAAAAAAAATCATCTAACCTTAGCAGTGAGGTTAAAATGGACCCTTAGGTTCTGCCGTGAATATTTGCATAGACTGAAATGAAACTGTCCACTTTATTTGAAATAACCTTTATCAAACTGGTGATGCTTCTGCTCTCTAACATATAGGAAAAGATTTTAGAAAAATTGGCTTGTTGCCAATTTACTCATACCATTGCATACAGTCATCTGGCAAATATTTTTCTTAGTTTCTTTTTTGGGTGTCATGCACAGCAAGGCACTGCTATAGCTCTCTTGACTACAATTTCTACATTAATATGGAACTTATCCTCTGTTAATAGTTACCTCCACATTTCATCTTTCTTTTATCCCCTTTGTTTAATTCTGACCTTTTTTATAGGCACATGTATCATTCTTTGTAAGACATGTGAGATATTCGATGGAAGTTTCTACAAAAATTATATTTTTATATGTATATATATACATGTATGTATATTCACGAATATATATATATATATATATATGTGTATGATATATGCACATGCACACTAAAAATTCTTATGGGAAAACATCTATTTCTTGTTCATATAAACTACCATTAGTGGTGTGAATTTTATATTTCACATGCTGATAAAACAAATATATTTTAATATTTAAACTGAACATTAGTTTCTGTATATACTTTCAGACTTTTAAACCATAATTTTCTAATAAAACTGTGTTCAGGGGTTTACAACTTAGCATTGTAAATACTCAGCTTGTCAGAATTAACTATGGACCTTTAAAATTATATTTTAATTTATATTATTGCCTGGACCACATTGCAGACCAATTGAATCAGAATATGCTGGAATATGTAATTTCTTTTAAGGTTCTCAGGTTATTCTGAAGTGCATGAAGTTCCTTGAGACCTACTGCTTTTATGTAAATAATATTTTTAAAAAAATCTTGTTTCAAGTTTAGAGAATTTTGAATAAATAATGATTTTATACAGCCTACACTTTTTTCATTTAAAATAGAAAAAAATGAAATGCAATCAACACTATATATTACCTATATTTATATTTTGACTACTCAAAATGAATTTCCAGGATCCTTAGTTTTTAAAGGAAGTTTAAAGTTTTATGAAACTTTAAGAGTACTTTTAGCCATTTATCCAATTTCATGTTGTTACCGGAGAGTAGGTTCTTGTCTCATCTCAGAAAGAATTCAGAGATGAGGCACGGAGGTGAAGAAAGCAAAGTGAGGATTTATTAAGCAACCCTACACTCTGGAGGGGGAGAGCAGGCAGGTTCATTGAGCACCTGCCCTGAGTTTCTTTGGCCACCTGGTTATATGGGGTGTGAAAATGATTGGGCTGAATATCCATTGAGTAGGGAGGGGTTTTGAGCCAGATTTCCTGGTTTTCATCACAGCTCCACCTTCCCGAGGGGAGGAGAGATTTTTGTCCTTATTCAGTCTTGATCGGAAGTGTCATGGCATTGGTGCATGATGGGTACTTTTTATTTGCAAGGCTAATTTTACTGTAATGAAGACATAATCAGCAAAAGTTTACATTCGGACACTGGAGATTCCCACCTTTTCCCACCTTTCTTTGTCTATCTCTAGGACCCCTGTCACCACAAGATGTATGGTTTCCTGCCACCTGGCCCATACCCCCCCGCCCCATTTTCTCTGCTAACTGCCTGCTCTAACAGTGTCACCTAAAATACTTACTGTGTTTTCTTAGACATAGTAGATGTTTAACAACTGTTGATTGAATGAATGAAGTGTATTTAGAAGAGACATTATAGAATGATGGTTATCTTATATTTTCTGTTTTAAATATTAATGCATATAATTCCATATCATAGTTGTAAATTCTTACTTATGTGTTAATAAACTCAATTTTACATTTTGATAGGATAGGTTTTCACAATATAAAGTTGAATAGTAGATCTTGGAAACTTCTATTTTTACTAAACTCTTAAACGACTATTTAAATTTCAGTTATATATGGAACAATATAAAAGTTGGCCCTCTTTGTAGTTGATTCACCTCATTATTCTTTGCTAATTATGCTCCACAATGCTGCTATAACCTTACAGACAGACCCTTTAAGCATGGCAAAATGTCACATAGGCCTACTAAGTTTGAACATTTAATGGCATCAGAAATGCAATCTTCAGTAATCTCTTAGGACACAAAAAATATTTTTAAGAATCCATTTCTAAAATACTGATTTTATAAATAACTTCATGTTATACGTACTGTTACAAGCTTCTGCAACATAAATATCATGCTTAATAGTTTTTTTAAATTTTTCACAATTTGGAATCCAGGTTATTTAAAATTTATATCTTAGCTTCTCAGCACAAAAATTGGGGATAATGTAATTATTTTTGACATGATTATTAAATAAAAGGATAAAAACCCTGGAACCCATTGAAATAATATATAGAGTACTGCTTGGTTTTGTATCTCTAACATTTACAGTTATCTCAGATTTATTATAGATATTAAGTAATATTAAAGTTATGAGGGAATAATTTGTACATGGATGAAGAGAATATACAAGGTATTTATCTCTATCTAACAAGCCAAAATCATATTAATGGATATCTTCAGAATTTTGCAACTGTCTTAAGAAAATTGAAAAAAAAGTATAGACACTGTGATTATTATTGATTATTAAAACAAAATAGAGCCTGTCATACAGAGTGAAGTAAGTCAGAAAGAGAAAAACAAATACCATATGCTAACACATATATATGGAATCTAAAAAAAAAAAGAAAAAAGAAAGGTTCTGAAGAACCTAGGGGCAGGACAGGAATAAAGACGCAGACATAGAGAATGGACTTGAGGATACGGGGAGGGGGACGGGTAAGCTGGGACGAATTGAGAGAGTGACATGGACTTATATATACACTACCAAATGTACAATAGATGGCTAGTGGGAAGCAGCCGCATATCACAGGGAGATCAGCTCAGTGCTTTGTGACCACCTAGAGTGGTGGCATAGGGAGGGTGGGAGGGAGACGCAAGAGGAAGGAGATATGGGGATATATGTATATGTAAAGCTGATTCACTTTGTTATAAAGAAGAAACTAACACACCATTGTGAAGCAGTTATACTCCAATAAAGATGTTTAAAAAATGCAGTGTTTATTTACAAATTGTGGTAATTCTAAGCTGTCATATCACTTGGTGGTCATAACTTGAAGCTTTAATCACCTAAGTTCTAAAAGCTGAGGGTTAATTTCTTTAACACTTTTCAAACAGTGAGATACTTAAGAGTACCAGGCTATGACTGATTTACTGTAAAAATCCTTCATGAAATATGACTTCTTAAAAACTCAAGGAGAATACAAGGATAAGAGAAAGAAGACTGTCTTCTCTTTCCAGAGTTATTTCAAGGGTACCATGAATGGGGAGCTTTGATTTGTGGGGAAAAGTTTACCTGTATTAATCAACAGGTAGGGTCTCTTTGTTGGCTGGAGACAGAATGAACCGTTCTATCTTGAAAAGGGCAACCAGAGAGATTATACGGCATGTCAGCTGGGCAGTTGCCCAGCACTGTAATCTTTAAGGACTCTCAGAATGGCGTTGAAAGGCAATGAGGTGGAGAACATCTTATTTACCAGAATCGCCCTAGAGGGAGAACATGTTTTATAGTTGAAGGGGATCCTTTGATAAGTCACTAGTAATGTTGGGGTAAGTGAGAGGAGGGGGAGAGTGAGATGGGTGGGGAGGGGGGAGAAGCCACCAAAATGGACACTAAGGGGCCCTCTCTGTAGGAAAGGTACAAGGCTTTTTTATTACTCTGTACACACACACACACGCACGCACACACACACACACACACACAGTGGGTTAGTAATATCAGAAATTGCTACTAGCAATTCTTGCCCATCATCCCTTTGTAATCACTAAATAAATCTTAATAACCTTAAAATTTTCACTAAGTAAACTTAAATATTAAAAACTATTTTAAAAATGATGCCTTTTTGGGGCTAACCTTCAAGTCCAACACCATCTTTTCCCCAAATTTAGACTTAGCAGCTGATGGGCAATTTCATCCAAAATGCATGAAAACTTCTTGCTTAACAATAGCACATCTGATTTCTTGAAAAGTATTTTTACTATTAGAAATCATATACCATTATACTCAGCAGGAGTTGTGATAAATCCTTTAGGAACAAGCTTCATTTAACTGTTATTGCAACCATAGGTGACTTACATATGTTAAAGATGTAACAGGATTTGAGTCCAGTTCAAATCTGTCTGAGCTAGAGTCCTTGGGCTCTTTGGCATTTTCAGTGTATTTCAGGAAATAGCTTTAATTTAAGTACCATAACCCATTTACAGTCTTTACCACCTAATGTATTAGGAAGGAATATTTGTTTTGTTTTATTTTTAGCTATGTAGGTAAAGAGGGGAAAATATACTGAAATATCTCATAGAGTCCATGTTACAGAAAGGACAAGGCCCACGTCTTCAGGAAGAGTTCTTCAGTCCAAGACTGATGTGTTGTTAATTTCCTCTCTACTGCAGTCACTGCTTCTCTTCTTATGCCCCTTTCATTGTCTTCTCTCCCTGAAAATGGACTTCTTTCCTCCGTAGTCTGCAGAGTAGAAATGCAACCTGAAAGATTGCTGGTCTGGATAGATTACAAGCCACTGAGGATAGAGCCTTGTTAAGTCCTCTTCACCCCTGAGTCTCAATTCTTTACACAAAATACTGGTGAAGATGCAGGGAAACTAGAGCAATTGTACATTGTTGGTGAGAATTTAAAATGATACAGCCTCTCTCAAAATTAGTTTTGTAGTTTCTTATAAAACTAAACATGCATTTACTCATATAACCCAATTCAGATCAACAATTGCACTCTTCGGCATGTATTCCAGAGAAATGAAAACTGATATTCACATAAAACCTGCACAGTCACGTCCAGAGCAGCTTTATTTGTAATAGCCAAAAACTAGAATCAGCTCAGCTATCTTTCAATAGGTGAACAGTTAAATAAGCTGTGGAACATACATGTTATGGAATATTACTCAGTAATAAAAAAAGAATGACTAAACGTGCAACAAGATGGATGGATTTGAAGGAATTGTGCCGAATGAAAAAAAATATTAAAAAGTTGTATGCCGTTTGGTTCAATTTGTCTAAAATTTTTGAAATGGCAACATTTAGAAATGGAAAACAGATTATTGGTTGTCAGCATTAGGGATGCTGTTGGGGGCAGGTGAGAGGAAAGTATGTATGAGTATAAAAGGCAAGAAGACAGATTCTTGTGGTAGTAGAAACACTCAGTATCGTTATCATGGCTGTGGTGGTGGATATGTACAATTATACAGATGATAAAATTGTAGAGAGCTTAATAAACACACCTACACACACGCATACACAAATGAGTACAAGCTAAATTGAGGAAATCTGAATAAGACAGCTGGTACCTATCAAAGACAATACCCCGGTTGTGATATTATATTATAGTTTTTAAAAATGGTACCATTGGGGAAAACCAGGCAATGTGTACATGGGATATCTCTGTATTATTCCTTACATATTCATGTGAATCTCACTTAAAATCTCAACTTAAAAGTGTAGATAACTAAATGAATAGTCCCATGAATGAATAAATGAATAAATTAGTTAACAGTTTCTAGCTGCATGCGACTCTATAATGACTATGTCTTGCCTTCTTTTTAACTTGCTTATTCATGACTTTTAGACTTCCTAGATACTTTCATGGCAGATACAGCAAATAGAAAGACAAGCATTATTCTAATGTCAATGGTATGGATTTAGTATATCTAACAGGCAACTTTAGTGCTAAGTTTAAGTTGCCAATTACTGACCAAAGGTTAAGCTAGAGTTTTAACTACTTTAGAGCTAAGGTCACAATTTTTGGTAAATCCTTCTCAGCCTTCAACTGATTAATAAATACTATTTTAATACTGTTATCTCATCATTTAAAATATGATATATAGTTCATGATCTCTCATGAAATATACTAGGAAGCCATATTGGTCAAACTCTGAGCATCTCATGCCTTATAAAGAACTTTTAAGATAAAAGCATTGAGGCGATGCTATTAGGAACATCTTGAGATGTTGCTCATATTATGGCATTTTTACATCTTTTACCTAAGAAGAGTCTTCTTCTTCTCTGTCCAGGGTTCTCCATAGACTCATTCCCATTTGAAAAACATCCTGTAAAGCTTCAGGTTTCATATGAGCATGGCTGCTTATGACATTACATTGTCACATCAATGTACATATATAACATAAACTGACAACATAAAATAACTAGTTGAATTCCAAGTGCAATCAAAGAGTACATATCCTACTCTTTGATATCTTTTATTTAAGAAAAAATTGCTATGTAATGTAAGCCTACACATTATATTAGGGGTGAATGCTTGAAGGACATTTCAGATATTCTACAAATAAATCTCTTGATCAATTCAGATCAACAGAACTGAGTAACTGACAACTAAATTTTGACAGCTACCACTAAATACACACATGACTCTGAAATCTTTATGATTCTTTTTGAGGACAGTATCTGAAAAATCAATTTCTACTTTAAGCTCAACATGCTAAAATATACCAAAACTGAATTCTAAGTATTTGTTTTATTTTCCTTGCTTCTGTGAATGAATTTTACTTACACTAAAGATGTGTAGGAAGTGAAGATCATGGTGTTATGTGCGTGGGTTTTTGTGTGCTTTCCAGTTATTTTTATATAACTTTTCAATTTTTGAGAATTACAGTCTTTCCAAGTAAAGCATTTCATGAAAACTGTTTGTGGGGTCCAGATTGTTGAAATATGTATGTTAATTACCCATACTTTGCATTTTTAGTAATGTCAGTATTTCTAAATATCCAGCTCCAATTTTCTCTCCACAATATCTCATTTCTGTGAAATACTTATTAAATTATGCAATGCTTTGTGAAAAGTTAATCTGAGTAAAGTTAATATGAGTAAAGTCACATATTTAATATGAATACCATGATGATTGGCTATTTAACTATAATGTTTTAAGATTTGAGTTTCTTCTCTCCAATCCAAATGATTATCTTTAACTCCTGAGAAATTCCCAGGGAGTGTTATTTCTTGAGAAAATACAAGATATGCTATTGACACAAGGCATTCTGAGGAAGGAGAAATACTTGCAATCAGTTTTTAGACCTTGAAATATATTTAGTATGTGCATGAAAGGGAGATCAACAAAGTCATGCCTGCCTTAAATAAAGCAAGCAAATTTGTAAAGAGAAGGAAAGATGAAATTAGGATTGGCTTATTGGAGGGACTTAAACTCTGATGTAATTAATTTTAGCTTGAAGTAGCACTAAAAGAAACTCTTGGCAAGAGGAGTGATGTAATTCTGGAAACATGCTGATTTCAGAAGTCTTTTGAATACATTTAAGCATAAGAAGCAATGAAGGTGAAAATCTACTACTGAAGTTTTACTGATCATTATACATGGGATGATCAAAGCCTTAAAAAAAAAAAAAAAAAAAAAAAAGCTGTGATGAGGGAAAAATGGTGGATTGCTGAATTGGTAGAGTATAGAATAGAACCAGCCTCAGAAGTTAAGGATATACTGAGAGAAACTTCATGAATCTAGTGAAGTTACATGTGTAATATTCATTATGTGTGTATGTGTTCATTTTCTTACAAAGAGTAATGCTATATCAAGAGCTTCCAGGATAAAATGATGTGGGCAATGCCATATGGAAAAGAGCCATAGGGGTGTACTGACATTAAGGCAACAACACTGTAAGGAGGTGTTTGAAGAACACACGTAAGGATTACTTTTTAATGCAGACAGCTCATTAAACAAGGTTAGTGTTTCTTAAATGTTGCTCTAATAAATAAATGAAAGAGCGCTCATACATTTGTTCAGTCTCTTTTGTGTGTGTGTGTGTGTTTAGAACATTATTTGGACCCTGTAGGTTTTTCTGGGTTTTTTTTGGTTTTTTTTTCACACACACACTGTATTTTATTTTTACAAGAGATAAATAGACTGACACCAAGCATTGTAAATGGATGACCACAACAAAAGCAACAATGATTGCAATTACCAAACACGAAACACACTCATACTATGTCATAATATTGACATTCAGTCCAGTAATCCTCCACTGTAACAGCTCCTTTACTTTGCAGTGAAAATTGATTTGTATATTCTTTGCCTCTGAGTCCTTGTGGGATTTTTCTTTTTTTTAATTCAAACAGAAAATCACAAAAATTATAATCATCCTCATCAGTTCACTGTTCAGTCTCTTAAAAAGGATATGTATAAGGATCCCTGCCTCTTTTCACTTATTCACTTGGATGGGAAGAAATTAATATAGTTTTGCAAGAAAAGAGCTAAAATTCAAACTAAGCTGAGGTAGAAGGCTAATAAAATAATTCATTTGATAAGATAAACTGTCCATTTCCCAGGCCTCTAGGTCTCAGGCCTGCTCTACTCAAGACAACTTTGACTTGCAATTTTAACAGAGATAGTCAAAAAATATTTAGTGGATTTTGACTGTGAAACAGATGCTGTGCTAGGCGTCAGGAAAATATCAGGTGGTCAAAAAGCCAGACACTTAATTGTCAGGTACTAGAAGTTTATAACATCTGGGAATGAAAAAAATAAATAACAGAAGTACAAACTGAACAAATGGACTATGTGGGGAAGGAGGTGAATAAAAATCAGAGCAGCATGAGCTGCTTGTAAATTTTGGAGATTAATCCTTTGTCAGTTGCTTCGTTTGCAAATATTTTCTCCCATTCTGAGGGTTGTCTTTTCGTCTTGTTTATGGTTTCCTTTGGTGTGCAAAAGCTTGTAAGTTTCATCAGGTGCCATTTGTTTATTTTTGTTTTTATTTCCATTTCTCTAGGAGGCGGGTCAAAAAAGATCTTGCTGTGATTTATGTCATAGAGTGTTCTGCCTATGTTTTCCTCTAAGAGTTTTACAGTGTCTGGCCTTACATTTAGGGATTAATCTCCAAAATTTACAAGCAGCTCATGCAGCTCAATATCAAAAAAACAAACAACCCAATCCAAAAATGGGCAGAAGACCTAAATAGACATTTATCCAAAGAAGATATACAGATTGCCAACAAACACATCAAAGAATGCTCAACATCATTAATCATTAGAGAAATGCAAATCAAAACTACAAGGAGATATCATCTCACACATAGGTCAGAATGGCCATCATCAAAAAATCTACAAGCAGTAAATGCTGGAGAGGGTGTGGAGAAAAGGGAACCCTCTTGCACTCTTGGTGGGAATGTAAATTGATACAGACACTATGGAGAACAGTATGGAGGTTCCTTAAAAAACTAAAAATAGAACTACCATACGACACAGCAATCCCACTCCTGGGCATATACCTTGAGAAAACCATAATTCAAAAAGAGTCATGTACCACAATGTTCATTGCAGCTCTATTTACAATAGCAAGGACATGGAAGCAACCTTAGTGTCCATCAACAGATGAATGGATAAAGAAGATGTGGCACTTATATACAATGGAATATCATTCAGCCATCAGCCATAAAAAGAAACGCAATTGAGTTTTTGTAGTGAGGTGGATGGACCTAGAGTCTGTCATACAGAGTGAAGTAAATCAGAAAGAGAAAAACAAATGCCGTACATTAACACATATATATGGAATGTAAAAAAAAAAAAAAGTTCTGAAGAACCTAGGGGCAGGACAGGAATAAAGACGCAGATGTAGAGAATGGACCTGAGGATACGGGGAGGAGGATGGGTAAGCGGGGAGGAGGATGGGTAAGCTGGGACGAAGTGAGAGAGTGGCATGGACTTATATACACTACCAAATGTGAAATAGGTAGCTAGTGGGAAGCAGCCGCATAGCACAGGGAGATCAGCTCGGTGCTTTTTGACCACCTAGAGGGGTGGGATAGGGAGGGTGGGAGGGAGACGCAAGAGGGAGGAGATATGGGGATATATGTATATGTATAGCTGATTCACTTTGTTATAAAGCAGAAACTAACACACCATTATAAAGCAATTATACTCCAATAAAGATGTTAAAAAAAAGAAAATCAGAGCACATGTAAGATACTGGGTTTTGAGGGGTCATAATTTATCACCGTTTTTCTTCCCTTGTGAGTTTCAAACCAACTGAAAATAGACATGGAGTTGGGCAGATGGAGAACAAAACTTTAGCTTTATTATCTGCTGAAACTGGTTTGGAGGACATGACCTATATATGTGATCACAATCTGACTTCCTAATATTTGTTCTCTGTGATGAACTTGTCTATCCCGAGCTACAGGCTTGCACCAGTAGGGTTTCTGTAAGACTGGAGAACACAACAGAATGCACTATCCTTCCCAGCTAGATGTTGAGCCACACTTGCTTAGTCACTAGCTTATCAATTTTATCACACCTGTCCTTTCTGGGTTGCAGTGTGTAAGGGGGCTGAGAAGAAATTTAGACTGGCCCTTTCAATACATGACTTTGCTGAGAACTGGAATGGGAGTTCCTTTCCTCTGGAACAAGGTTTGCTTCAAGCATCCCTCTATTGGGTACATATATGAAAAACCTGGATAACGTAGGCCAGAGCTACAAGAGCCAAATTAGAAAAGAAATAAATCCAAAGGTGTTCAGCAAGGGTCTGTTGGTGGAAAAGGTAATTCACTCAAAACATTGACTGGAGTTTAATCTGTGAACACAAGACAAATGATAATCTTTACAAGCAGGAATTCCCCAAAGAAATAAAACTGTTATTTTAAAGTTAGAAGGACCATCAATGTGACGATTGTGGGTGTAGTGGGTGTCCACAGCCCAGGGGAAATGCTGAGGATTCCCAGTGGTTTTCTTCTGGGTAGAAAATACAGCATCTGCTGTCAGGAGGTGTAAATACAGACAGGCAAGAGTTAAAGAAGTGGAGAAGAATATATCTGACAACCAGTGACAATAATGATAATGTAACCCGCCAGCAGGACATTGATAGCTTACTACTAGCAACAACTGGGGAAAATCAATGCTGAGTTAAATTATGTACAGTGGTCTAAGTCTGTGCACAAACCCTAGAGCACAAAGTGTAGACACAGGAATGTGGAAAGTAACCATCCCGCCTCGGAGCATAGAAATAAAAGTTCCCAACTGAGTATATGCCACCAATAACAAATCAGTATTTAGGTGTACATTTTTATTTCTCTGATTTATTTTATCCTGTTTCTGTTGCAACAGTGAGTTTGTGAGGCACTGTAAAAATGAAAATAAAATCTTATATCTAGTTTCTACATGTGGTAGGAGGAAGTCTGAAAATGATCCCCCAAGATTCCCATCTTGTGGTTATTCAATCAAACATGAGTCAGTGTGTACTGCTGGGAAAGGATTTCGCAGATGGAATTAAGAATACATATCAACTGACTTTAAATAAGAAGATTATCCTGGATCCAGTGTAATCACATGGACCTTTAAAAGAAGCAGAGGAAGATAGAAGTGTTGGTGAGAGAGATGCAACAGAAAAGAGAGGCAGAGAAGAGATTTGTAAAGGGAGAGGTCAGAGATTCAAGCTTGAAGAGATTCAACTTCAGTTGCTGGCATGGAAGATGGAAGAAAGGAACCAAAGCCAAGGAATGCAGGTGGCCTCCAGAGGATGGCAATAACCCCAGGAAGAAAGCCAGAAAGAAAATGGAGAACTCAGTCTACAACCACGTAGAACTGAATTCTGTAAACAACCCTAAAACCTCCAGAAAGGAGCACAGGCCTGATAGTACCTTCACTTTGGACTCATGCCGAAAACCAGCTCTTTTGTGTTTTGCTAATACTTCTGAAGCACAGGCACTGTGAGATAGTAAATGGGTGCTATTTAAGCCCCCAAGTTTGTGGTCATTTATTATAGCAGCAATAGAAACTTAATATATTGTACAGATACATTTAGAATATTCTCTTAGGTGGGACCTATGTGTGCTTACAGGCATGACAAGTGTGCTGAACCAAGAGTAGTCCATGCACAGAAACTGAAGGAGTAATAATAAGAGAATTATTTCTTATTTTAGAGGTTTGCAATGAATTACACTTTCAGAAAGCCCTCTTGGGGTTCCAGTTCATTGCCGTCTAGATTTTCAGACTGTGGATTTGCACTTTGGAAGGATATTCAGGGGCTAGGTGGAAATCAACCAAATATGCGGCTCAATCCTAGTGTGCAGGTTGGATACTCAACTGTGTTGCCACACTCACTGCATCACTTAATTTGCAGTTAGAAGAAGAGCACGAAGCTATCTTAATACTACCTAAAATATCTAGTATAGTTTTTAAAGTAAAGATATTTCCAGAGGTTTAACAAGGGAAAACTCAAAAAAACAGTGGATGACAATAAAAATCATGGTATGTGTTGTTTCTGTGAACCAAGTTATAATTTGCTTGCCTTTCCCAGACATACACCAGCCTGTCAGTATTTCAGAATATGGACAAAATTTGGAAGCATTAGATTCATTGATATGTAAAGAAAATGAGATCTTTATAGGAAACCACTGTGTTTGATACCACATGCCATAAGCTTTTAAAGAGTGGGGTTGTGGAGACCTTCAAAGTTTCTGTTATAAACTACCGGTTATAGTTGAACCACTGGAGCACAAAGATTATAAGTAGTTTGTACAAAATCAGCATCATGACGGTTTCCTTTTTGATGTTTTTGCCACGATAATAGCCACTAAATTGGGCTACATACTATCTTCAAAAAGAGAATATCAACATTTATGAGGATGTCTCATAAGCAAAAACATGCCTATTTGCAAATAGCAGCTGTGATAAAATGAGAATTTTTGCATAGTAGCTTCTAAATGGAAGACCCATTAGCAAATATCTGTAGATTTTTAATTCTGTAACTGTGTTTGCTGGAAGTCAAGAGGAATGGCTCCTTTTGAGGATACAAGATCTTCCACTTTTCTTTCTCCTCTAAGAGGTAGCAGATGGCAGCTGTTTGATTCACTAGAAAGTGAATGGTTAAGTTAATGGTTATAATGGGCAGAATAATGACCACCTTCCCCTCTCCCCACCGAGATGTCTCTGTCCCTGGAACCTGTGAATGTTTTATGTTACATGGCAAAGGGGAAATAAAGTTGAAGATGGAATTAAGGTTTCTAATCATCTGACCTTAAAATAGAAAGATTATCCTCCATGATAATTGGGAGGGCCTAATATAATCACTAGGATACTTAAAATAGTGAGAAGGAGATGTGACCACAGAAGAAAGGCAGGAAGATGCGCATTCTTTTCTGGCTTTGAAAATGAGGGGAGGAGACCTCTAGAAAGTGGGTAAGGCAAAGAAATGGATTCACCCCTAGAACCTTCAGAAAGAAAAATATTCCTGTTGTCACCTTAATCTTAGCCCAGTAAGACCTGTGTCAGAAATCTGACTTACAGACAGTAAATTCGTCTTGTTTAAAACCACCAATTTGTGATAATTTCCTATGGCAGCAAATAAAAATCTAATATAAAAGTGAATATTCTCATGTTATTAATTTGGTTCTACTCAATTTAAAATATTTATTTGTCCCAGTCCCTTCAAACAACTTACTTCCTATCATATCAGTTTATCCTTTCTTTGATTCTATGCTACTCTACCTCCCAAATCCATTTCCACTCAATGAACCTTTGAAATAACTCTCCTGTGTATCTCAAAATATAAAGTGCACAGGAATTGCCCTCTCATCATGTTAAAATGTAGGTTCTGATACACATAGTCTGGAATGAAACCTTGGATTCTGCATTTGCAATTGCAATAGGATGCTGGTCCATCATACTTTGCTACTCTTGAGTCAGTAAGTTTGCCACAGGTGAACTACCTTCAACCTGCCAGTTGAGTCTTACGCAATTCTCTCTCTATATTTTGTAAAGAACAGGTTAATATATATATGAAGCAAAGGCTCATATTTGGAAAATTCTTATTTAAGCTATGAACTCTAACTTCCCTATTGAGAAAAGAAATGTATTATGAGTGGTTAAGTAACATTGTCAGGTCTAGGTTGCTCAGGAGAATCTCCAAAGTGTTGTGCTACAAAGTACCCACAGTACTAGGGGAAAAAAAAAGTTTGGGCACTTTTCTGAATTGTTTATAAAATAAATCCTTTTGATAATTAGTGATTGGTCTTTAGAGATATGTACTGGAACATGAAATTTCTCTTGCATTGTACCTTTTTAGTTGATGTGCTCTCCAGAATTTAGTAAAGATTACAAAAACCAACTGAATGCATTTGCTATTATGACTAAGTGCAAAGATCACCACTTCCTTTTCAAAGTCAGCATGCATCTTCACACATAGTCATTATTTCCAAGGAGAGCTATAATTAGATGGTGGTGAAAGAAACAGTAACTTCCCAGTAATTCCAAGAGACAATCTAAATAGACCAGTGTAAATCACATTATGGTTTCTAATCATCAAGGCGTCTTTTAAAAACCAGTAGTTAAGCCTCCTCCCAGACCAACTAGAGAGGAATCTTTGGTGTTTGGCTTAAAGCGTTAGTATTTTTTTTAAGTTCCCCAGGTGATTTTAGCAGTCTGTGATGTCAGGATCGAGGTTCATTGGACTGGAACTGCCCTGTCCAATACAATAACCACTAGCCACATGTGAATACTGAGCACTTGACATGTGCGTAGTTTGAATTGAGATATTCTAAAAATGCAAAAAAAAAAACCCAAGTTTTGAAAGCTTAATGTGAAAACAAATGTAAAATATCTCCTTAGTAATTTTATATTGATTACATGTTGAAATGATGACAATTTGGATATATTGGGTCAAATAAAATATGTTAAAATTAATATCTCCTTTTTAAACTTTTATTAATGTAGCTACTAGAAATTTCAAAATTATTTATGTGGCTCATGCTTACGTGACTTGCCTAATGTTTCTATTCATGCTGGTATAGATAGTCATATACTCTAATTTGTTAACTCACAGAACACTTCTCTCTTCTGCTGTTACTTCACTTTTCCTTTTAATGCATTTCAAAATGCTAGATGCTCAAACCATCTTCCTGCTATTTTACTAGACATAGAGTAAAGCAAGTCAGCTGTGACAAACTCCTCTTGTTTCTTTTCCTCAAGTAATAATGTGAGCTCCAAAAATAATGAGATCATTGTTTATTTCATTGGTTATGGTCATTAAGAGTTTCACCATCTGAGTATGATATACAGCAATATACTGCAGAGAAATTTTTGCACTGAAGAAACACTGATTATGAAGTACTGGTGAAATAAAATTGGAAAAATATGACCACTTTTATTTTGGAAAATGATTATAGCTTCATGTCTTCAGGAGGAATATGGTAATCGGGGATTATTTATACAGTAACTACATATGTTTTGGACATTCTTTTTATCTGGCTTTCAGTTTCTTCTCTATTCTTAACTCCATTCATATTTGTAGTGGGTTGGAAGAATATAAACTTTTAAGACTATATTTTATCAGGTGATCTGGACAAATTGTGTTATTCTTCCTCTACTGGAAGGAATTTCCCCCTCAGTCAGTCCCCTTTCACTTTATGAGAAAATCCAAGGAAAACATTATACACTTTAATTCTGCTTTCTCACTCTTTTTCTACACTCTTTGTTTTGGGACATGAAGCTTTATTGATCCATGTGAAGCCTGGCTGTTAGTCTGTGTATTTTTCTCTGTATTTTTTACTTCTACTCTTCTCTTTCAGAAAAGTAATTGTTTTTCAACTGATACATGAAATATTGGAGGTTTTTTAAAATATATATATTTATACTAAATACCAAAATTGTGGACATCTTAGGTACATACGTACATAAACGCACACATACACACATGTTGTATGAGTCATGCTTCCACAGACACAGAATCGACGGGATATATGTGTGTATGTAAATGGAAGAGATTTATTTTAAGGAATTAGCTCACGTGAGTGTAGGGGCTGCCAGTCTGAAATCTGTAGGACAGGCTCTCAGGCAGGAAGCTCAGGCAGGGCTTCTGTGTTATAGTCTTGAGGCAGAATTATTTGTTTTTGGAGAACCTCAGTTTTTGCTCTTAAACCTTCAGCTGATTGGATGGGGCCCACCTACATTATGGAGAGTAATCAACTTTACTTACATCAACTGATGTAAATGTTAATTACATCTGCAAAATACCTTCACAGCAACATCTAGACTGGTGTTTGATCAAACAAGTGGCACCGAAGCCTAGCCAAGCGGACATATAAAATTATATATATATATATGTCTTGATTTACTATGATGGGTTTATAATAGAATGACTATATTCTGAAGTGATTAAAAGTCTTACACAATAAAGATATCTAATCTTATATATATGTATATATATACGTATATAAACATACACACTAAGAGAGAAAGAGAGAAAGAAAGAGAGATATATCAAGTCTTTGAGGAGCCAGAGGAGTTCAGAAATCACAGAAATACCAAACCTAGATGGAGGATACATAATTCTATTCTCCCATCCTCTAAATCATTGAGCTTGTATGAGAATAAAATTAAACTCAATTATAGTTAACATATATTTTGGTAAATTAACCTATACTGTTGTAAATGAGTGTATTACAAATTTAATATTACTGCAGAATTGTTGGTAAAAATCACATGTTTTTGGTAATTTATCAGTTAGGAAGTATAGAATAAAGACAAGTACTAAAGAAGATGTCACTTTAGAATATCCATAGGTACAGAAAGAAAGTACAATCCAGTGAGAGAAACTCTATCAGCTTGGGGGAAAAACACATAGCATGATTTCAGCTCACTAAGCAAATCTAAAAGTTCTTGTCTCTTCACTTAAACATAGTGATTATATTATGTAGTGTTCATTGGACTATGAAATAACTATAATATGTTTATTTTTTACATAATCTTACTATAATAAATTGTCAACTGGCTCTTCGTATATTTGGTCTCCTATTAATATATTCAGTGTATTTGATTTTCAACTTCGTATTGTTCCTTTGTTATATGTGGGTGTTGCTACTCATTTTGGCTTACTTTTGTTAGCATCATTCATATTTTTAGCCCTTTGACTTTACTGAAGTTTGGTTTTGTAAGAGTGAATAAGTTAATACAGAGATTTGAATAGTTATATAATTTTAACCACTAACGCGTTAAATTTCCGTGTATCCTGGCAAAGCCTATTAGAATACATCACAAAATCCTTTTCATTTATGCCAATTGCACAAAAACTAATTGAGTGAATACTGTGGAAGGAAAATATAATGAACTAATTGGTATGCAAATCATTAGCAAAATGAAGCTAAAAGATTTTTAAATGGAAAAGCTTCAAAAATAGTTAAAGCAAAACTTCGTATCATACACATTCAGCCAGAACCCTATGTATTTTCAATATGATCACAAAAACTAGGAGAAAGAGTGTCATGTTTTTAAATTTCTGGACACTCTAAATATCTGTTCCCTATTCTTTCTTTTTTTATTTTTTTTTAATTTAAACATCTTTATTGGAGTATAATTGCTTTACAATGGTGTGTTAGTTTCTGCTTTATAACAAAGTGAATCAGTTATACATATACATATGTCCCCATATCTCTTCCCTCTTGCGTCTCCCTCCCTCCCACCCTCCCTATCCCACCCCTCTAGGTGGTCACAAAGCACTGAGCTGACCTCCCTGTGCTATGCAGCTGCTTCCCACTAGCTATCTATTTTACGCTTGGTAGTGTATATATGTCCATGCCACTCTCTCACTTTGTCACAGCTGACCCTTCCCCCTCCCCGTATCCTCAAGTCCATTCTCTATTAGGTCTGTGTCTTCATTCCCATCTTGCCCCTAGGTTCTTCATGACCATTTATTTTTTTAATTCCATATATATATGTTAGCATATGGTATTTGTTTTTCTCTTTCTGACTTACTTCACTCTGTATGACAGACTCTAGGTCCATCCACCTCACTACAAATAACTCAATTTCTTTTCTTTTTATGGCTGAGTAATATTCCATTGTATATATGTGCCACATCTTCTTTATCCATTCATCTGTTGATGGACACTTAGGTTGCTTCCATGTCCTGGCTATTGTAAATAGAGCTGCAATGAACATGTTGGTACATGACTCTTTTTGAATTATGGTTTTCTCAGGGTATATGCCCAGTAGTGGGATTGCTGGGTTGTATGGTAGTTCTATTTTTAGTTTTTTAAGGAACCTCCATACTGTTCTCCATAGTGTCTGTATCAATTTACATTCCCACCAAGAGTGCAAGAGGATTCCCTTTTCTCCACACCCTCTCCAGCATTTACTGTTTGTAGATTTTTAATGATGGCCATTCTGACCTGTGTGAGATGATATCTCCTTGTAGTTTTGATTTGCATTTCTCTAATGATTAATGATGTTGAGCATTCTTTGATGTGTTTGTTGGCAATCTGTATATCTCCTTTGGAGAAATGTCTTTTTAGTTCTTCTGCCCATTTTTGGATTGGGTTGTTTGTTTTTTTAATATTGAAATGCATGAGCTGCTTGTAAATTTTGGAGATTAATCCTTTGTCAGTTGCTTCGTTTGCAAATATTTTCTCCCATTCTGAGGGTTGTCTTTTCGTCTTGTTTATGGTTTCCTTTGCTGTGCAAAAGCTTGTAAGTTTCATCAGGTGCCATTTGTTTATTTTTGTTTTTATTTCCATTTCTCTAGGAGGCGGGTCAAAAAGGATCTTGCTGTGATTTATGTCATAGAGTGTTCTGCCTATGTTTTCCTCTAAGAGTTTGATAATGTCTGGCCTTACATTTAGGTCTTTAATCCATTTTGAGTTTATTTTTGTGTATGGTATTAGGGAGTGTTCTAATTTCAATTTTTTACATGTAGCTTTCCAGTTTTCCCAGCACCACTTATTGAAGACACTTTTTTTCCTCCACTGTATATTCTTGCCTCCTTTATCAAAGATAAGGTGACCACATATGTGTGTGGGTTTATCTCTGGGCTTTCTATCTTGTTCCATTGATCCATATTTCTGTTTTTGTGCCAGTACCATACTCTCTTGATTACTGTAGCTTTGTAGTATAGTCTAAAGTCAGGGCGCCTGATTCCTCCAGCTCCGTTTTTCTTTCTCAAGATTGCTTTGGCTATTCGGGGTCTTTTGTGTTTCCATACAAATTGTGAGATTTTTTTGTTCTAGTTCTGTGAAAAATGCCAGTGGTACTTTGATAGGGATTGCATTGAATCTGTAGATTGCTTTGGGTAGTATAGTCAAAGTGGGTATAGTGGGTTTGTCATATATGGCCTTTATTATGTTGAGGAAAGTTCCCTCTATGCCTACTGTTCCCTATTCTTTCTGACTGAAAACTATTGACATTTAGCAATAAGCTCTTTTTCGTTGATTAATTTGTGATGTCATTGTTGCAATACTGATTAGGCAAGAAAAAAAGAAAAGAGCCTGACGAATATAAATTTAAGTCCTTCTGATGGTCACTGACTATGACTTAATCTCTCAGACTTCAAGAAGGCTAATCTATAAAATAGGGAAAACAGTATATTTTCCACATGACTGTGACTAAAGACAATGACTGTGTAATTGTTTTCGTATAGTAAATAGTCATTAGTGCCAATACTAATAGATATATAAATGATGTGTTTGTATTATATTGTTGATGTAGTATAAACCCATACATTCATACAAAAATACAGTCATATATACATACAAGTCTCTCTCATATTATTATTTTTAAGAATATTCCTTAAATCCTGATATATAAAATTATCTATCATATAATCACCTGTGCTTAGTGCTTTATAAATTTATCTCAATTCACATAACAACCTCAATGAGGTAAGGATTATTCTCCTCATTGTGGATAAATTAACTGATATTCAAAAATGCTAAACAGCTCTAATCCCTTTAAATCATAGTCAGAATTCACATGCTAGACTGTCTGAATATAATGCCTGCATTGCAGCATCCCACAATACTTTCTTTTTTTCATATGATAGCTGTCTTCTTTTCAACATGACATTTGCTTCTACTCTGCCACTGATATTGTTCATTCAAATATTGCCAATATCTGAAAGATCAGAAAATTCAATATTTTTTATATTTTATTTTGTGTCACAAAACCATTGACACCCTGGAAGCCCTTCTGCTTTGTTAATCTTCTGCTAATCTACATCCACTTAGTTTTCCCCCTCTCTCACTGGCAGTCTCATCAACTTGTAGCATGTTGTGGTAGAATGAACTATAGACATAGACCTGAATTAGAAGATCCAAGAAGGAGGGGATATATGTATACTCATAGCTGATTCACTTCATTGTACAGCAGAAACTAACATAACATTGTAGAGTAACTATACCCCAATTAAAAAAAAAAAAAAAAAGAATCCTGTAATATTGGGCAAGTCACCTGATTCTGAACCACATCTTCTCTTCAGTGGATAATAATGGGACCTATCTTGCAGGGCCATCATGAAGATTAAATGGATACCATTTGTAAAGCACCTAATGTATCATATCACACTTCAAAATTCAGATGCATTACCTTACTAATTTATTTTTGAGATTGTGGCCATGGATGTAGGGGTTTTCTGAAGTTCTGCCATTGAACCCTATTCTCCTTCTACATTTTATTTCTGTTCTACATTTCATCCACACTCATTATTCTCTATAGAGGTACTCCTCTCCCTTCCTCACTGCTACTTGACTGTTGCATTAGTCTCTCCTCAGTTTCTCAGACTGTGTTCTCAAAATATTCTTCTTAATGCATACACTTTATCTTAAACATAATTTCCAAAATGGTCAGTGACTATCACTTGCTATATAAAGCACTATAATTTATATAGCAAGATGTTAAATTTATTTGAGAATCCTTCTGAAACTTGTCTTCCTAGGAAACATTGTCTATTTTGTCTGTTCTTCTTGAAATCAAACTCATTCTTCAAACTCTAAATCAAATTCTTCCCCATAATTAAAGTTATTAGAGATCCTTCTAGAGAGATTCTGTCTTCCATCATACATTTTACTTATTACATACTCTGTTGGTAACTTTCCTAGAACTTATCTTAGTTTCCTTCTCGTTTTACACAACATACATATGTACATAAACGTACACTCTTAGCTCCCACACTATTCACTAAACTGCCTTGATTAGACCTTACTTGTGTTTAATCACCTTTTTAAAACTTTATACATGGTTTTTGATTATTATACAAATGATATGGAAAATTAGTTAGCAAATTTCTAGAATCATAAAAATACCCAAGCAGTAAAGACAGATTCAATAAAATTTACTAACTAAAAAATTCTCTTATTGTTCTGATTTTTAATCTTAGATCAATGAAAACCATTAGATATAATCAATATTTCACTTTTAAATCATGATCATCAAGTTATATTCCCTAAAAGGATATACTTATTTTCTTCTCTCTCAACAAAGCTCACAATTTTTAGATATATAAAGGAAATGGTGAAGGACTGGAGTGGAAAATATTGCCCTTCTCTTTCTCAAGCCAAGTATACACGTCTTCAGATCAGTAATAGCCAGCCTAGAGAGTACTGGTATTAGATTTTTGTGAGCCATGCAGTGCCTCTAAAGAATTTATAAAACAGGAGAACATAAAGATTGAATTAATGTGCCGTGCAATGTTATATGATATATAGCAAATTTTGTCAGTACCTTGGAAACAGCAGTGCTTTGAAAGTTCCTTTCAGGCTACAGTTTGAGTGAGGCATTATGTTTGAAAGAGAAAATAGTTTTATTAATAAGATTCAGAAACCAATGCTTTATCTCAAAACACTGCCAAACTAAATACAATGTAAATAAAGTGACAAGCTTAAAGAGAATAAAGCATAATCTAAAAATGAAAATAAGGCAGAAAAAGCATTTGCAATCATCACATTTCAAACACAATCGGAGGGGTCTGAAATATAATCCATAAGAATGAGAAAGCAATCACTGAACACGGTGCGTGACAGGGCTGGAAGAGAAGGAAGTTCAGAGCTCCCTAGAACATTTATTATCATAGTAGCTCTGTAAGTGTTTTTCTTATGAAGCCACTGACACTGAGTTTTCAGTCCAGCCACATAAATGTGCAGCAATTTGAGAGTCAGCGCAGAAAGTCAAAGACAAGATTTCCCTCCATGGGTGTTATCAAATACTGCAAAACCTTTAAAGGCTTAAGGGGTTTTCCAATTTGTATTCAACTGTGAAAACAAAATGAATTTCTCCAAAAGAGAAAAGTAATCCTACTCATTGTGACTCATTTCTACGTCAGGTTTTACTGTATTTCCCCTGTGATTAAGATAGCTTAGTTGTACCTGTAGTATGTAGGGTATTTAAAGGTAATCTGGGCAGACTGTAAACAAATGTTTAGATATTGTTCTTTTATCTATTGCTCATATATTTCAAACAGATGCCCTTTACCAAGGAACTATTTTAAATAATTAATTTATTGTACAAATACTTGTAATATTTAAAGAAACACACATAAATATGTGCTAAATATGTTTTAGAAGTAATATGTAACGTCACCCATAAGATTTACTTAACAGTCCTCATTTTATATTTTAAATTTTAATTAAATCCAAAAGAAAAATAAAAAGGAGGTTAGCATTTATACAGAAACACCATTTAGAAAATCCTATATTTAATATATGATTAGTAGGTAAAGACTGAACCTGGAAAGATGCCCTTATCTTGGGAAACCTCTTGGAAAATTAATAGATTTTAATCTTATATATGAAAATATTGTCAATAATATCATTTCTCTTAAAGATATTTACAGTGATTAATGCTGATGACGAAATAGAAAAAGTTCCTTGCACATTATCTTTAAATTAAAATAATAAAACATTACCAACTACAATAGAAATATAAGAAGAACTCTGATTCATTATGTATTATAGTGGCATCTATGAAAGGCCAGACCCTTTACACAGCAGGGCAAATCATTTAAAAATTCTGGAAAGTACTTAGAGTAGTCTAGCATGTATTACTTACTTTGAAGGTGATGAAATTCATATATAAGAATGTTTATAAACCCACTCAAGCTCACATTGTTAAAGTCATAGTTGGCCTTTTTCACCTTATTGTATTAGTTAATCAAAATGATTTTAAACAATCTAATACAGGTGTCAGAATATGTATGCATATTATAACACTAATACTAGCCGTAAGTCCATTTATTTTCTTTAAAATCCCTTTTCACAATACATTCTGTTTAATTTTTTAATCTTTACCCTTAGATTCATTTAAAATTAAAATTATAAAATATACAGCAAATCAAAATTGAATTAAATCTCCAATATTGTTAGCTTCCAATAATAATATTCCAATGTTGATTTCTAATAAAGTCAAAACACTTAATGATTTATAGGGATACCTATCTACTATCATCCATAGTGACATTTAAAATACATTTTAGTGTAGGATTTTAGAATAAGCAACACAAAGAGAAACTGAGAAACAGGTGTCCATAATATATGTTAATATACATTGCCTAAGACTTAATTCTGAGTAAGTACAATTCAGAATAACACTTAGAAATTCCTAATATAATTCTAACGGCAAAGTTCAAAAGATAAGAACAGGAAAATTTCAGGACAGGCAGTTTTGCTGGACTAAATGCTATGAGGTTTACTGTACATATTCCAGAAATAAGGGTATATAAAACTCCATCTAACCTTGAGAATAGGAGGAAGGAAATGCCCCAATGAACTGACTGTGAATTCACATAGGACCATCTGGAGATATCTATATTTGCAATTGTAATTCAGAAATAAAAGCCTGCTCTGAGACAAAATAAACTTTATATCTGAAAATAATAAACCATAGAGCATTTGGAACTCTGCAAAATGTAGCTCAATCACTTTAGAAATGGCAGTCTTATAATTCAGTATCTGAACTATACTTTTTTGTCAGATAGACTTGGACATTTTCATCTGAATTCACAGATCCCAGAACATCCTTTAGCCATCTCAATGATAGTACTTAAAAATATCTTTACACTTTCCATCCATAATAATCTATCCCATGGCATCTTTATCTTCTATCCCTGAAACTTTAGAAAACTTCCAAGTAATAACACTGCCACACTAGCCAGCCAGTGTCTGAAAGAACTATCTGCGTGGCTGCCAGTTATACAAGTCTTGTCCTTCACAAGTCTTCTTGGCCAGGGAAAGTCAGCAGGAGGTCAAATCCAGATCTTGTTGGGCTCCCCAAACTTAGGACCTGGGTCAGGACCACATCAGCTAGTAGGATTGGGCAACTCTTTGTAATTTCTCTTCCAAGGAGTTGCACCTATTTAAGATTTGTAAACCTTGAGTGATAGCTGCTGTCTCTGGATACTGGTCACTCAGCAATATTTGCAAAGTGCTCCAGGAGCTGTACAATCTACGTAGTGGTATTTTGGGGGTATAAGGAATTGGTCAATCCAACTAGGAGATGCACTCTGGTTATCCTCTCATCATATACACTGTCCTACCAAAAAATCAGAAGACTACTAGTTAATAAAATTATTTATGATCATTCATTCATTCAACAGATATTCATTTAGAGCATATTACTCTGGATATATCTTGGTGAACAAACAGATAAAATAATTGTACTCATGGAGCATCTATTGCACTGAGTCCAGAGAGGTAATAAAGAAAAACAAGTCGGTTGTACAATAAGCTAACAGCTGGTAAGGGCTATTGAAATGAAAATAGAAAATTAAGCAAGATGGAGTATGCCAGAGTAGGGTCAGGATAGATATTTGAACAAACACCAAAGAAGACATGGCAATGATTAGTCTTGCTGCTGGACTGAGAATAGGGCTTTGATTTTCGCTCTGAGTAAAAATTGGAGCCATTGATAAATTTTGATCAGATATATGATGAGATCTAACATATCTTGAAGTGATCAATTTTTAAATATATAGATAATTTTGCTGCTGTGTTGATTGAACTTCTGTTTTTAAATGACCTAACTTGCTACTCTATTGATAATGGAATCAAAGATTCAAAGAGAAAAAACAATTAAGACATTATGGCAGATAGCCAGAAGTGAGAGAGAATTGGTTTATAAGAGTATGGTAGCAGTGGAAATGGTGTGGGGTGGTCAGATTCTAAATATCATTTCAAGGTAAACTCACTAGGATTTTCCGATGTGTTACATGTCCGTTGTGAAAGAAATAGAGGAATAAGGATCATGAAAATTATCAAACCACGTATTTGCCCAGCAGTTTCCCCACTCCTTAAGGGACCAATACATATTTCACCATTCCATATACTCCTAATCCACCAAATTTGTGCTGTCCATTTGTCCACCTCTACTAGTTTATTATAAAGATGAAAGGAAACACAAGATGAAGGAAGTACTAGATACTTACCATGACCATAGAATGGCCATTAGTTAATAAATATATTAAAAGATAATCAGTCTCATCATGATCAGGGAAATGCAGATTAAAACAACGAACGAGACACCATTTCAAGCCCATCAATTTGGCAAAAAAAAAAAAATATGTTTATACCAATATCGGTAAGTATATGAAGAAGAAATCATTCTCACATGATTTGCATGGGAGTGCCAAAAAGCAAAAACAGTTTTATACAAAATTTGATAATACCTAGTAAAGATAAAGTTGCACATTTACTTTAACCCAACAAATATTCCCCTGGGTATAAAGAGTACAGATTCTATTGCACATGCTCTTAAGGAGACAGGAACAAGAATGTGCATCATATAATAGTTTGTAATAGCCAAAAAACAAAAAACAAAAACAAAAAACAAAAAACGAATAACCCTGATATTTATCAACAAGTGAGTCAAAATTGTTTTATTCGTACAGTGGAATTCCATTATTTATTCCTATATAACACATAACCTCAAAATGTAGCTATTTAAGACAATACACATTTAATTATCTCACAGTTTCTGAGGAATGGATCTGGGCATGGCTCAGTCCTCTGGTTCAGGGTCTTTCACAAGACTGCTGTCAAGGTCATAGCTAGATCTGTTGTCCATCTCAAGACTCAGCTGGGGGGAGGGGATCTGCTTCTGAGCTCACTCACATATATGCTGGCAAGATTCAGTTCCTTGTGAGCTACTGGGCTGAGATCCTCTGATCCTCTTGGCTGCTGGTCAGAGGCCTCCCACACCTCCTTGTCACATGGATTTCTCCGTGTAGCACTCACAACATGGCAGCTGGCTCTGAGTCTATAGGGCAAACTATTAAGGTTGGTGAAGAGTTCAGGTAGATCTCTTAAAGTATATTTCTCATACAGAAAGCATAGTTACTATAGAGCCAAAAAAAAAAAATATTAATTTCAAATCAAAAGGTAGGATTTAAAATAGCAAATATGATAAGGAATTCAGAAACATAAATGTGCAAGTGCTTTATAAAGATGTATAAAACATAATTAAATTCCCAAAGATTTAAATAGTAGAAAGTTGCATTCATTGATAGAAAGACACTGTAACACAATGATACATAATTTCATAAAATAATTTATCAATCAAATACAACTCCAAACAATATTTCAAAAAGATTTTTCAATGAATATGAAGTTCTGAACCTGAAATTAATTTGAAAATGTAAACCTCCAAACATGGCAAAGGTTATTTTAGAGAAGAAAATTAGGTCCTAGCAGGTATTAAGACTAATTAAAAGCTGTATTAATTTGGTATATCATTCTAAATTTGGGGGAAATAATTCAGTTAATAGTTCCAAGAAGATTGGCTATCTGAATGGAAGAAAACGGTGTATTCCTGCCCTATTTAAACATTAAAAAGAAAAATCTTCCCCAACGAATTAAATAATTAATGTGGATAACAAAACTTTAAAACTTAGACAAATATAGATTTTTTTTTGATATTTAGGTAAAAGAAAGATAAACAAGTTAAAACAATACAACCAATGACTTACTAACTTTGATTTCATGAATGTAAAAACTTACATGAGATTAAAGAAATTATAAAAGGTAAGGGTAAGTATGAATCATAGACAAGGAGAGGGTACACACGACATGTTACTGATAAAGGACTGATAGAGAACATATAAAAGTCACAGATTAATAACAAAAAGGTGAAAATCTAATATAAAATTGCCAAGTAAGTTCAAAAGAGAACTCATAGAAAAAGAAAGGTAAATGAACAATTATGTATCAACAATAATCAGACAAATGCACATTTTGACAATGGTAGTATTTTACACCAAGGAAATTGGCAAAAATGTGTGCGGCTAATAGCATCAAATGCTGGAGGGTTTTCAGAAAGCAGGACTTGTTATGCATGGCTAATGGGAGTAAAAATCCCTACAATTTATTAAACCTAGAAAGAAAATTGAAGATTCACATTTCCAACACATCAACATTTTCCTAGTTGGTGTCTACTCTGCAGAAACTCTTGGATATGTACATTTTTATCGTCTGTAATTGCACTGCTTGTAATAACAAAAAAGTGGAATCAAAATATCTTTCAGGTAAGGGAATGGATAAATAACTGTGATTTATTCCCACAAGACAGTAACATGCACCAGTAAAAATGACTGTAGCACATCTTCATGAATCATGATGTAAAGATTTCAAAATCTAATATTGAGTGAAATGCTAAAGTGTCAAAACTGTATTTAAAATAAGACTATCCATGTAAAGTTTTAAAAAACACAAAATAGTATGTGGTACGTGTTTAAATTTTATATGTAGCCTAAAGACAAAATTGTACACAGGAAACATACCTTCGGGATAATATTTGATCCCAAGAAGGAAGAAAGAAGAACCAACAGGGATTGAAGACTGTATCTGCTGCAATTCTAGTACTTTGTTTGTTTTTTAAAAAAAGAACAATATGGATAATATATAGCAAAACATTGTATCATAGTACTGGGTCAGAATTATGTGTTATATTTTTACTCTGTACTTTATGTTTGAAGCATTCCATTCATTTTTTTAAAACTTAAAACAAGTAAGTTTTTATCATAAGCTAAAATATATTTTAAATTATTTTGTGTATTCTAAATATTAGATATAATTTAAATTATACTTTTGTGTATTTCAGAATATGTGTGTGTGCTATGTTTGTGTGTGTTCTTGTGAAAAGGTTTAGATTAATAATAATGGTGTATATTTGCTTCTTTTATCACTTTTCTTACTAATTGCTGCCCACAAAACATATTGGACTTGCTTAGAGGAATTAGTGTGGTATTTGAGGGGATTTTAAATTACCAAGTTAATTTAAAAATAATAAAATATACTCTAATGCATTCTCAAATGCATCATTATTTTACTATCTTAATAACCTATGTTTGGTTAGCTAGGTTGGTTACTATAGATTCTAATAACTTAAACTTATAGAAACATGTTACATATATCTAGTGACTTTGTTCATGTCAAAATTATACCTGAAACACCACTGGTAATAGACAATGAACTATAAAAGTATTTGTAAGAAGCTCTCATTTTTATCAAAAAGTTGATTGGCTGACATTTTAGACATTATAATGCTAATAAATACTTTTTATTAGATTTTCTGTTCTATGGGCATTTCTAAGTACTTTGCATGCATAAATTTATTTAATCCTCATAAAACCCTATGCCACAGCTCCTACAGATGGAAAAACAGAGTCAGAGTGTCAAGTAACTTGCCCAAGGGCAAGTAGCTGTGAAGTGGTACATCTGGCATTAGCACTCTGATAGTCTGTCTTCAGAGAAAAGCTCTTATCTCATTATCACATTTACTCTGCATATGAATCCCTTTTGTTCATACTATATATGAATCTATTCCATAACTAGCTCAGTAAATACTTAGTGAATGCATTCTCGTATCAGTCATTGTTCTTGGGCTGGGGATATGAAAGTTATATGGATTTTTAATGCCCCTCCAAATTAAATAAACTATCCTAAACATGTTTACAAATCAAGGTATTATACTTATCTGAATAGTCACATGGTTGAGTTTTTGGAAATCATACCAAATCCTGTATAACAACAACAAAAAGTGATATATCTAATATTGAGTATTTATTATATGTCAGGGAACTGTTCTAAGAGCTTCAGATATATTGATTTATTTAAAACATACATACACACAAGTATAATTATTATTATCCCCATTTACTGATGAATAACATGAGGCACAGAGATTTTAGATAATTTGTCTAAGTGCCATGAAGTGCCAGATTTGAGTGACTGGATTGGGCTCTATCTGTAGTCATCAAATGCCATTATTTGGCACAATAATAATAATAATAATAATAATAAATAATAATAAATAATGAAAATTAATAAGTTAAAAGAATATCCTTTATGGTTATTTCATCTATATACCTTTTAAAGATGTTTTAAAAAATTCTCTCTCTCTCTTTCTCTCTCTCTCTCTGTCTCTGTTATTTGTTTCACTATATGATTCTACTAGATCATTAAATCCAAGCCTGAGGCCTATAAATATTTAAGCACCACTGAATTACAATGTGCTTTGATCCTAAAAGTAGAAATATTATTCTGTGATATTTCTTCTTTTCCATCTATCCCTTTCTTTCCCACTCTCCCCTCATCTCACTCTTGAAAATTACCAAGTTCATTGTCTTATCCATCCTTATAAAATTTTTGTTGCTAGTAAGATGCTATGCCATAATCTACCTTCAAGAATTTTGTCAAAATTGAATTATAATTATAATATATATATGCAATTATAAAATATTTTTGAAGACATTATTCCAGTGTGTTCTGGATGTTAAAATTTTGACATACTCACAAAATTGCCAAACAATTAAGAATGATGGCAAGAATAGTGATTGGAAATTACTCATTGCTAAAAACCTATAAGTGGTATATTGATTTGCACTAAGAAAAATTTAAAAGTACAATGCCACAAGTACCTGGTTGCCTAACTTCTGCAGAACTGATTTAGTACATGAGAGGGCAGTAAATTAAACAGAACTTTTCATAAAAAAGAGATGTGCATGGAACATCCAAAATACTGCTTAATAAATTGAACTACTTTAGAATTCCTATGACTGTTCTCTCTTTTATAATTTAGTGGGCAAATTCTGACAAAAAAAAAACTTGCAGGAATATATGTATCATTATCATCTACTTCCTGGGAAAACAGTATGAGATATGCACTTTTTGAGAAAGTAGCAGACTATAAAATTAAGTATAAGTGCCAAAGACTTGGATTATTTTTACTGTAATGTTATACAATAGCATGAATGCATGAATAGCATGAATTATTATAAACTACTGATAATTAATAACTCTCTGTTTCACTGTGTTTTATGGAGAGTTTTCAGGTTTAACCATTGTTAGAAATTACTAAAAGGGCAAAATTTAGGAGAACATTTGTTTAACATACCTTGCTTCTGAAAACTTGAAAAGATTTACTCACCGAAATAAATCTCATATAGAATCATTTTGTTTGATTTGAGGAACAATCATGAAAGGATATTATTTATTGATATAATGTGGTTTCAACACAAGTGATATCTTTATCTTTATATGTCTCTTTTCCATCTATTAGGAAGTGAAGATTTACCAAAAAAAAAAAAAAAAAAAAATCAAAAAACAAGAAACAAAACAAAACACAAAACCACACAAAAACCTGATGTGTGTCTCTTTAAGTATCTAACCTTATTGGGAGGTATATAATTACCTTTTTCATAAACATTTTAAATGTATTTGTATGTTTTATGCCTACCAAACAGCATACACTGAATGTAGTAATGACTGTTCTTATGTCATTACGAAAACCAGCTTTGTTCATTTGTTCACCTAAAATTGACTCTGTTTCCCTCAGGCCTCTCAGTTGTTTTAGCTTCTAACTCAGGAATACCACTCTGCATATCTACCTCATCCTTATTACACGCATAATTTTAAAGATAATTTTACGCTTTTTCTCCCCACTTATATTGCGCTAAATTCTATGATGCTACTTGATTTAAAGAGAGGTTTGTAAGAAGTTTTCAGATGGCTGAGGGTGCTGTATACCTGTCATCTAAGTAATACTAGAATTACTTAAATATAAGTCAGTCGTGCATATTTAAAAATGTTATTACACTCAAATTACCTGACATAAATGCGAGAAAATAATTACTGAAAAGAAAATATATACAGACACCCATTTATATTTAAGTTATCACTGGAAAACAAACTGAGATTAATGACTTAAGAACAAGAAACATATTAATTATAAAATTAATGTTAATCTAGTTATAAAGCCTCTGAACGAAATACTTTTATATCCCTTATTAGAAGAATCAGTTGGTAATTATTGTGCATGAATTCTACAGCAATGTTTGCCACTTGAGTTGCCACTTGGTGGCAGTCATGTGTTTGATATCCGAAGGCCAATTTGCTTCTTTTCTGGTGCGTGAGGTTTAGATGCTTTAAAAATATAGTCGATCTTAGGCAAATTAAACTTGTTATGGGGAGAATAATATCCATTAACAGGACTAATTATTGCTATATATGTAAGTATATATTACATGCATATTTTCCCCCGGCTTTACTGAGGTATAATTGACAAAATTGTAAGATATTTAAAGTATACAAAGTAGATATTTTATATAACGCTACATTGTGAAAGGATTCCCTCCATCGAGTTAACTCATCACCTCACACAGTTAACTGTTTTTTTTGAGAATATTTAAGTTCTACTACCTTAACAAATTTCAGTTATACTTAGAATGTCATCAACTATAGCCACCATGTTATACATTAGATCCTCAGATCTTATTTGTCTTATAATTGAAAGTTTGTAGCTTTTTGCCAGCCTCCCTATTTCTCCTACCTCTAGCCCCAGGCAACCACCATTCTACTCTGTTTCTATGAGTTTAGTTTGTTTAGGATTCCACATATAAATGAGATGATATAATATTAATATTTGTCTTTCTCTGCCTGGCTTCTTTCATTTAGCATAATGCACTGCAGGTTCATCCATGTTGTCATAAATGACAGGATTTCCTTCTTTTTAAAGGCTGAATAGTATTCCATTGTGTATCTATAGATATATGCACAAGTATATATCTATCTATATCTATATATATATCTCAAATATTTCTTTTCCCATTCATTCATGTAGGGACACTTAGGTTGTTTCCATACCTTGTCTATTGTGAATAATACATCTGTGAACATTGAAGTGCACATGTCTCTTTGAAATAAATATTTTATTTCCTTTGGGTATATGCCCAGAAATGGAATTGCTGGGTCATGTTGTAGTTTTATTTTTAATCTCTTGAGGAACCTTTAGACTATTTCACATAGTGACTGTACCAATTTACATTCCCACCAACAGTGTACAAGTGTTCCCTTTTCTCCGCATCCTGGCCAACATTTGTTATCTCTTGTCTTTTTGATAACAGACATCCTTGAATATGTGAGGTGATACTTCATCGTGGTTTTGACTTGCATTTCCCTAGTGCTTAGTAATGCTGAGTACTTTTTCATGTATTTGTTGGCCACTTGTGTGTTTTCTTTGGAAAAATGCCTATTTAGGTCTTTTGGTCATTTTTTAATTAGGTTACTAGTTTTGTGTGTGTGTGTGTGTTTGCTATTTAGTTGTATAAGTTCTTTGTATATTTTGGATATTAACTCTTTATCAGATATGTGATTTGCAAATATTTACCCCCATGCCATAGGTTGCATTTTAAAAAATGAAGTGTAAGCATTATTTTTAAAAGATTTAAAAAGAGATTTTAGCTTTTAAAATCATTCCTTAGTGGTTGTTTCAATTTTACATAAGATTAGTTTCATCCTTAACCCAACAGTCAACTAACTTATGTGCTGTATTCAACCTGGACATAAAACACTCCAGAAGTCTTTGGTATCTTTGATGATAAAATTATTTCACATATGTTGGTTCTTGGAGACCTGAAAACTTCCATACTCTGAGGATTCCTGGGATTTCTCTGAAAATTCTTATATACCTACTTTTCCAGTTAGGTACAAAGACCTATTTAGGTGCTAATCCTAAAATATTAACGGATTTTCTTTTCTGGGAATTCTTTTTTTCTGGTCTCAGTTAAGTGTGAGAAATAGTTGTTGGTTTTGTCCATCACTTCCTTCTAGACTTAGTTTTGATTTTAATCCCCTCTGTCTTGTCATCTGTGTAATCCCCATGACATATTGCTCACAGTCAGGAAAAATGCTGACTTTCCTTACTTACTATGGAAACTTTCTGCTGATAGCTTCAATAACAAAAGGTGTTCTACCATTCTTCTGTTTCCCATAAAGCTCCAGTTTACATTCCTTTTAAGTTTAACATCATTCAAACCTGAGTTCCCAGAATATGGTTTCAAAATTTTTATTTGATTAGTCAAAAATATACTTTTCTTACCTCCTTGGAATCAGTGTAAGCCATTTTAATTTAACATGCCATTTTCTTTCTACATAGATATTTTAATCAAATTAATTCCTGAAATGATCAATACCAAATTACTTATATTGTTTGGATAAAATCAGCATATTAGGGTTCTTCTTGTTGTTGTCATGACACTGATATCAAGTGTACTTAAATTTAAAGTGGAATTGTTTCAGTGTACTTTTTGCACGCATATAAAGTTTGACATCACCATCTATGGACAAGAATAGAATGTATTCTTTCTATTTCTTGTGGAATAGAATGTATTCCACAAGAAGTTATATGTTTTACTTTTTTCTTGAAATTAGTAACTTGAGTCATGATACATATTCTCTTTGCTACGTAGAAATAGTAACCAAAAATAACAATTGCTTTTTTTTTGGTGTTCAGTAATAGAAGTTAAATCTGGTGATCATACTGAATATTATTTTCAATATACATGCCCGGCCTTCTAAAATAAGGAATAATTTCTATATAGAGTACTGGAAAGTACACACTGTATTTAATAGCATACGTAGGTTCATAATTTTCACATACACAATGAAAAATAAATTAGAAATTCTGATTAAATTTATGTGTAGGTTTAATATTTTAGAGCATTATGTATTCATTATTTCATATTAATTCATAACATTTTCATGCTAATTATGAATGATCTATTGATATACAGCCCTTAGTGAAGAAAAGGAGTATTGAGTAGTTCTATAAAGTAGTCATAGACGTTTTACTAATATTAGCCTAAAGCAACCTTATTAATATTGGAAAAATTAACAATCACCACTTGAATAAAATGTATGTTGGGCTTTCCTGCAGTAATTATCTGTGCATTTATTAACATTATACTATGTGTCAGAAAAACACCTTGCTCAGTAGGTAGCATGATTAGTGAAGGAACAAGATAAGAGTCCTGCTCTCATGAAATTTGCAGTGTAATAAGGAAAACAAGTAACAAGAAAAGGCTAGAATGTGTAATGATAAGAAAAAGAACCAGACACTATGTGAGCAACTAATATAAGTATCAAACTTAGTTTGGAGGCAGGATCATGGAAAACTCTCTGTAAGAACATATAATATGCAATGACATATCGTTTAAATGGGCATACGCATATGAAAGAAATTTAAATTTCAATTTGAATAAACTCTTTTTTCCTAGAAAGTGTTTGAAGTATTGATTTTTTTCCCCTCCAAGGAGAACTTTTTCTGTTAAAACACTCTGCAAAGTTGCTGATTTTCAATTTTATAATAACCCTATTCAGTGATGACATTACTTATTTGTACATTACCCATGGTGTGAACTATATGTGCACTTTTTTTTTCCCTGACCTCTTAGCCCAGGGTTTCCCTAAGACTTAATGAGTATCTGGAATAGTAGGAGTTTTAAAAAAAAAATTTTTCTTTATTGGGGTATAGTTGTTTTACAATATTGTGTTAGTTTCTACTCTACAGCAAAGTGCAGTTCCCTGTGCTATACAGCAGGTTCTTATTAGTTATCTACTTTATACATATTAGTGTATATATGTCAATCCCAATTTCCCAATTCATCCCCCCCCTGCATTTCGCCCCCTTGGTGTCCATACGTTTGTTCTCTGGAATAGTAGGAGCTTTTAAGCAGAGTTAAGAATCCTTGATGATCCATAAGATCACTACCTTATATGAAATGTCTGACCTGACTGCTGTTATTGTGCTGAGAATTTAAATGAATTATAAATAAATTGCGCAGCAGATTATTTTCCAATTCAAATAGATATTCAGTAATAAGTAAATTGCAGCTAATGGTACTTTAGTTCCATATTTTACTTTTATAGTATCTATGTTTATAAAGACATAACATCCTCTATAGTATATTACAATTTTAAAAGCAAAGCATTGTAGCAAAAGAGTTTTCAAGTAATTTCCACATATGCACCTGGTAAGTCAAAATAGGACATCAAATCAAAATAGGGCACCAATTATTCAAACATCTTTTGTCTTATGTAATCTTATGACAGGTTTACAGGGAAAAAAAAAGGAGATGAAGTATTGAAATGCTTTGGTAGCAGAGATAAACATAGCTTTATTTTTTTTTTTACCAATTTAAATTTTCATTAGAACTTAATGAAATATAAATGTTTCTGTATTTTATATTTTCAGTTTTGACAAGTAAGATGTACCTGGGATTGAAATATTCAAGAAGTTTGCAAGGGAGTTAAATCCATAGTTTTATTTATTTCTTCTCTGATTGAATAATATTTAAATTAATTATTATTTTATATGTAAATTAAATTGACAGGTAATGAAAAATGACATCAGTAGATGCACCTAGTCCATTTTATTATTTCTAAAAATTCTACATTAAATTCATTACTTATTAAACTCTCCAGAGAGATCTAAAATTATAAATTGAAAAGGAGTCAAGTGCTGAATACACTTCTAAATCAATTAGGACCTTTATACTGAATGTATCAGAAGATTCAAATAACACTGGTTATATGATGAATGGAATTAATTGACTCACTTAATTATAAAGTATAGAGGTATAATTGGATGTAGATACAGCTTTATCCAGCAGCTCGATCTCTGGATTTGAGCGGAAAATTCACTCCTCCATCTCCCCACAACTGTTTGTTCGCATAGTTCATTTCTACCCTACATTCAGATCTCAGCTCAGAATGAGGGTTTATAATTAATTATTTTCTTGCCTGGGATATCATAGCCATGTAATCTGCACTTATGGAGTTAATGAATGCTTAAAAGAAATCAAGCATCTATCATCTTTCTTAACGTATCTAGTCACCATGAACATGAATCCTCTGAATGTTGCTTTCTCTTGGACTTTGTTCACTGTCTGTCATTGCATCTTTCTCTGATGAAATCCTGTCATCCATCATGAAACTTCCCTGATTGGTACCCCTCACACAAAAAAAGTACCCTCTGTCTTTGAAACCTAGAGAGGTATTACCTCTTTCTTTTGGCATTGATCATAGTCATATATAGTCTAGATATTTGGGGACGTGTGTTATATTCTCTACTGAATCATTGAATTTGGAGAGTATGAATTGTGTCATCTTTCAATTTTCCATGGTGGGAAATTCACAGTTATCAATAAATATGTTTGAATTCATAAATACATTAAATGAAAGATGTGCTCCTCTTATTTAAAAGTTTGAATGTTTGATATTTTTCACAGCTATCAATGTTTCCTTGTAAATGTGAAAGGGATTTGTATCTTGATTCTACAAAATCATGGTCAAATACTTGCAAATTAAACACTATGAAAGAATTATCCTCTAAAACAACAAATAGATTTTTATTACATAATGGTCTCCTCACATCCATTTGTAAGTAAAATAAAATGAGATAAATTCAATTCCCTTTTATGATTCCTAGTATTCACGCGAAGATAGATATTAGGCAACTTCATGGGTTCTCTTTCCCATGAGATAGAATCTCAATAAAGTCAGTATATATATATAAGATCTAAAAAACAAAGATCTAAACCAAATAAAATATAAAGTGAAAATGATTCTCTATGTTTTGACAATGGTCCTTTATAAAAATATGTTTTGTCAGAGATTTTTGATATCTATCACCATTAATAGATAAAAGTGTCAATTTTGATAAATGAGAGAAAACTATTTTCAAGATAATTTATATTATATCTTTGTATTTATACTTAATAGTTTTATCTTCACTTATGAAACTTGGTAATTTCTTTGTAACTACTAAAGTACAATTTTATCTGAGTACAGTGCTCAGGTAACGTAATTATCGATACAAACTGTTGAAAGATAACCATTTTCTACTTTTGTAGGTATTTTCAAAATAAAATCTATTAAACTTGGGAAATTTGGATTTAAGCTATGACAGTGTAGTATTTATAGCACTCTTTATTCAGGATTGTTTAGGTCACAGCATAGCTGATGACCTAATAAACATACATAACAGCAAACTCTCAAGTTCAAGTAATATCCACAGACATCATTTTGGTGTGTGTGTATGTGTGTGTGTGCATTTTACAAATCAAATTTGGAGCCTTCATGTTTTCCCTATAACCCATAATATCAAAACAACAACAGAATCTTTGACCTAGGCACTTTGGCAGAGTTGGTTTAGGATAGAAAGCTAGAGTTAAGCAAACAGCTTGTTTTAACACAATTTCTCTATCATATTTGTCCATTTTCAATGATTCTTTCTTTTTTGTTTTGTTTTCCTTAGGGCCAAACCTGTTAACCTGAGAATTCTGCTCATTATTTATGTTTCTATCCCTGGTTTCTCTGCTTTCTGAGTCATTAATTGCTGATTGATATTTAATCCTATTTCTGGAGGCACATGGTTGGTATTTTCAGGAGAATGAGCAGAAATAATACAGCTGTAATGGGCATGACTACCTAATTCCATAATCCTTTCATTAGTCAGGCATCCCATTTAGTAGAGAATTTAATCCTGCAGAGAGCCCTGAGGGATCAGGTCACACTGTCACTGTGGTTTCAAATTTTTTAAGGTTTCATATCATTTTATCTTCTGAAGAAAAGTTCTACCTAACTACTTTCTATAATAAGCTGTGGCTATAGGTAAGGTGGGACTTAAAACTCTCAGCATATTTAAATATTTCAGAGCAAATGATGGCATAATTGTGAACATTGTGACTACTCTTTCTCTTTCTTACATTTCACCTCAGGAGTAGAATTTTCAATTCCTGTTAAAATCAGAACCCCAACTTCCTAACCTCTGAGTAAGTCTCCATTTAAATGATATTTTAGCTTAACTTACAGCCTCAAGGTTGTGTTTGAATAAAGGATTTCTCTCCCAGATTAAGAATATCTATTTAATATACATTTTTTTTTTCTCCTCATCAAAGCACATGTTCTGTTGGGCAGCAATCAGTTCCAGGTTTACAGTTCTCCAAATTAATTTGAGACCTGCCTTTTAAGAAATTTGAATTAAATGTAAATTCAATTTGCTGCACAGGTATATTATCCTAATGAAGAGCATTAATAAAAAAATAAACTTTATTCATCAAATCATGCAATATAGTATGGTTTAAGTGGGGTTTTTTAAACAGTATTCATATTTAGTGTTATTTAGAAGTTTTAGACATTATTAAATGCTGAATTACAGATACTGAAAGAATAGAACAGAGCTTTTGAAAGATCTGCCATTTGTTTAAAACAGTTTGAAATATTTACTCAATGCATTTTAATCCTTAAAACTAAAAGCCACATCACCATGATAAATTTACAAAATGGATATCAGTTGCCTTCATTTAGTATAGAAGTCAGCCATAAACATTCAACATTGGGATGAAACATAAGAAAACTATTTGGATTTACATCATTTTTTTTTCCTTCAAAATGATACTTAAATTTGATTTTTTTTTTCTTAGCCAAGAAGTATTCTGAAGCTGTACATTAGAAATTTTACAAATTACCTTTTAATTATGGAGGAGAATTTATTTTAGAGCATTAGAAGAGAAGACCAAATATATTATTATATATGAAAATCAAGCAGATCAAGGTGAAATCATAGAAACACTTGTAATCATGAACACTTTGGTTTTGAGTTGTACATTTAATTTTAGAAGGACGTTTTTGTTATTAATTGAATAAAATGGGGGCATTTCAATACTTTTTCCTCTTAACATTAGCATTTCTTAACTCATGCCTACGTCAAAGCACTTTTCATGAAGGTAAGACGTGTAAAATTTGAATCTTTAGTCATTTTAGTACAAACATTAGGACGATATTCTTTCTTGTAAAGAGTTGTAATAAGATGACCATTTTCTCCTGACATAATCAACTGGAAGTTCAGAGAGTTGTTTACCTCAATTTCCTAGGGTTACAAAGTGACAGCTTCTCATATTATAATACTGATAAAGGCTTCAATCGCATGGCATAATCTGCTCAGAGCAATTCCCCTTTGTGGGTCATGACAGCAGATAATGGAAGCATTTGTAATCTCTAGATACAATTGGACTAAATGAAATTAGATTCCCAATTTCCTCCATATGAGAATATTACCTAATGTCAGCATTTATTGACCAATAATCTGGGGGGTTGACATGGTACAAAAGAGAGAGATACACAGAGCTTTCTCATCTCTTTTAGCTTTGCCTCTAGAATGTTTAGTCTTTAAACATTTATGCAAACTGAAAATTCAGACGTTGAGCAAACCCAATGCTAAAAGGGCTGGTGAGGAATTTTTCCCTGAGGCATTTGCAACCCATATTTCAAAAAAATTAAAATGTTTCTGTATGAAGAGGGAGAGAGTGCATGCCACAGCAACCGTTCTCAGGCGATGCTCATCCAGGCAGACATCTGGAGCAGAAAATTTTAAGAGGGAAAAAATGTAGTTGAGGGAGAAAACAGTAGGCAAACAGTCTGTTACTCATAATCCACATAGGCTTTTATGCTTTGCAATGAGCCAGTGTTCATAAAAATTAATTATTTTCCTTTGAAGAAATTATTAGATATTCCTTATAATGACTCAGTGTTGTGATCGTTCAATGTTAGGGTGGTATTATAAAATGTAAACCTTCGTGTTTTTAAGCATTGAATTTGCTAGTATCACACAGACCATCGAATTAAATTTAGGTACATTTTATGGAAGAACATTTTAAAGATAAAGATCAGAGAGACTTTTAACTCACATATATATGCTAATTATGTTAGGTAAGTTTACATTTTTTTCCCTTCCAAACAGCAATTGCCTTAAGAAAAATTTTAGCTGTTTTCCTCTCTTTCTGTATGTCACACAAACACAAACACACAAAATGACACTATCACCTAAACAGTACCATCGCCTACATTCTGTTTCTTCTAGAAGATATTGTGTTTGAGCTAAATATATATTTTTAATGTTGCAAAATGCCTCTACTGAAGAAGGGTTAAAAGCAAGATGAACATTAAAACTGTTTTAGAAAGGACTATATCAAGTACCCAACAGATTTCTATCAACCATTTATGAATTGTAAACCATTCCCATTGGGGGTGGCATACATACTTAAAAAGTAATGTTCAAAAGCATAAATGTCATCTCCCAAAAGTTTAGGAAGTTTTAACTACTAAAATCATATTAACATACAAAAATATATCAGATTAATTTGCTAAAAAGCAAAAACCTGCATTCTGCACGAATTCCTTCCCAAAAAGAAACTTTATTTTTGTACTACGCTGTTGCATATCCAGTCATTGGAAAGGCTACTTTATTTTTCTACTTCTTTACCTGAGAGCCAGATTGGTGGAAAGTACTTAAACTGGATTCTGGTTCTGGTTCTCTCACTAATTATCCAAATTGTCTCTGGAGAAACCCCCTAACTTATTTGCCTGACAATTTATTCATCCGGAAAATTGTGCTATTTATAACAGTTTATAAATTTATATCTTTATATCTAATCTCTTATATTTTCCCCACATCAATTCCTGTGAGGAATCCCCGTATCACTTAATATCAACTGCAACCCAGTAAAATGTCATGACTTATTAAGGTTTTATAGTGAACTGGGGTAAGTTATCTATCTTCTGTGTCTCAATTCTCATCTGAAAAGATGGGGATAATTATATTTACCTCACAGGGTGGTAAGGATTAGTTGAATTAATATTTATAAAATTTTTGTAACAGTCCTTGACACAAATAAGTACCAAATAAATATCACAATTATTAATATCATTGCTGTTATAAATGGCATCTTCACATAGTATTCTCTATTTGTTGAATACTATTAATAAATGCAAGATATGTTTTGGGCTATCATGTGTCCCAAACAACTTCAATTAAAAAGAAAAAGTCACCTGACTTTTAAAATGTCAGAAAAACAATGACTACAACAAAAAGTGGCATTTAAAAGATATCTTAAAAAAATATCTTGTGCTTTTGGAAATTATTTATAAAACAATTTATAAAATAGCCGTAGGTTCTTCATGATTTTTCTGTGAGAAAAGACCTTAACTACAACATTCTAAATGATAATAAAAGCATTGTGTAGTATTTTCACAGTTTATATATGTTGGTCCTGTTTACTTAAACGATTAAGTTCTCCTATGACATGTATAGCATATAGCTGTGGCTTTTCATATTTTATAACTTTTGGAATTAAAATGCATATATGCTAATTAATTTGGCCAAGTTCACCGAGGATATGTGAGGGAGTTCAAGCTGTAACCCAGATTTATTCAGTACAAGTTGCATGTGCTTTACCCCACTGCAGTAGGGCAGATGGTGGATAGGCCTCTAATGACAAGCTGTCAAGGAAATCTTGCCAATTCCATTCATGTGAAGCATGTGCCAGGTTGTAAAGGGTTTATTCCAGGTAATTTAAGGAACTGAAATAGAGTCTCTGATTTAATTTTTCAAACATAGTCTATGTTTTGGTAGAAAAATTTACATACTATTGAGCATCCTGTTAATCAATATCTGCTTAAACGTGTTATATTTGTGATCAATAAAATTTGGTCCTGAGGGTTCAAAAACTGAGTTCATTACTTGGCTAGCATCTACATTAATTGATAGTACAAGGAGGAAGAACAAATATTGCTAGTTGTAAAACTAAGGTCTATCTAGAAATCTAGGTTGAGAGCTTGAAGGTTAATATCAAATAAAGATTCAGGAATTATTAAAATTATGGATCTCAGAAAAAGACTGTAGAACTTCATTCCTTCATTCAGTCAGCCATTATACTACAATTGCTGTGTACCCATTGAATTCTGGAACCATATTGGGTGACAGGAATACAAAGACAGTATGTAAGAAGTATATTGACAAATGCTTACTGGTCATTTGCTTTTAATATGTAACTAAGAGCTGAGGCTTTTGGAATCATCACCAAGGGAAAGAAGTGTACAGGAAGAAATAAGAATAAGAAGTAAGAAATAAGAATAGCAGAAGAAATGACTGAAGACAAGATATACAGAAAGATAATTTTCCCTGTGTATTTTAGACTCTCTTATTTAAATAAAAAAATAAGAGAATAATACCAGATGAACTATCAGCTAAGGTATCATAAATACCTAAATTAATGCTTCATAAACAGAAGTATTTTTGAGATAAAGCACGGAATCTTAAAAGAGATACAGAAAACATGTAAATTAGAGACTTCCAAGATTTTAAAAACCAAAGAAAAAAAATCTAATATCAGCTCAGGCAATGGTTGCATGAAACTCAGTATTCCAGAGGTTCAATATTTCTATCAGTAAAGAACAAAAGTCTTAGAACCACAGGAGGAAATAATTTAGAGCACATACATATATTCCAGGCCATCTGAAAAACAGAGTTACATCTTTTTACAAAATCATAAAATACTGTTAATTCTTTGTAGGGGAAATATTATAGCTCATAATGTTTAGAAGAGCTTCAAATACTACTGATTGAAATGTGTTTGGTGCAGTATTACCCTTTTTGGGGTTTTAAGAAGTACAGACATGCTTGAGCTAACCAGTTGATGAGAATTTATTTTATTGTTAAGTCTTCAAAGCTGTACTCCGTATTACAGTTAGCTAGCTTTGGCTTTGGTCCTGACACCTAGTCCTGACATTAGTGGCCTCAGTGGTGTAGTCATATGACCATCTAACAAGAAATACCTGAGACCATATTTTTTTTTAAGAAGTCTAGGGCCATTTGCCAGCACTCAGAAGCTGATTAGAAGATGGAAATGTAAATGGCTGGCAAAAGCCACAGCTTGCTCCCTAGGTAATAAAGCACACGTGTTTGGGAGACTGGTAACAGAAAGAGAAGAAGGGATGATTTCTATTCAAGGAAAGTAAGTGTCTATGTTACATGTAAACAAAACAGCATCAAGAAAGATAGAGAGAAACAATTCTAATTCCAAGATACATGAGTGAACCACATAGGAAATGCTTTTTAATGTCTATATCCCTTCACCCAATTCTGTCTTAATTGATCTGGGATGGGACCCAAGCACTGGTATATTTTAAATGCTTCCTGAGTGATCTAATGTGCAACCAGAGTTAATAACTTGGGTCTAGAATAAAAAGTGGTTTTCTGACAACCCATACTAATGTGAGACCAGATCAAAGTTGGTGGAAAGTCCTAGAAGGGCACAGAATATCCTATTTTCTGCACTTTTAAAGGCTTCAGCTAGCCAGCCAAAATAATAAATTCCTTTCAATATGAAAGGAAACTTTTTATTTCTACCTATAAGGAAAGAAAAATAAAACTTAGTGGAAGGAATAGACACACCAAAACCCATAGTGATTGGAAATGTTTGGTTAGTTTACATTTGACAAATTGAAGTAAGACAAATACATGATCTGTGCATATTCTCATACGCCACTGTAAATTCTCAAGCACTTTGCTGTTTTTCTTTTTAGAAGAAGATGGGATTTTGTTACGAACTATGTGAATTTTTCAGGGAAAAAATATCACCTTTAAAATTTTTATTTTGAATTAAATTTACATATAACCTCCATATGAAATTCCGAAATTATATTTAAATGCCACAGAAGAGGACATGCTCTATCACAGTATTTCTTTGCGATATCTGTTAACTTTATTGATTAACTGTTTCCCCAACTTCTCTTTTGTATTGAATCCATGACAAGTAATGTGCCTCTTCAGTAACAGGCAGAGCCAGAAGTCGTCAAAATTCTTCAATCACCATCTAAAATAAGTTGAGGATACCCAGTATCCAAGGAAGGTACAACTTGCAAGAACAATGATGTGGAGATTGAAAGAGTGTTGAGAAACATCTTGGACTTCTTAGCATGTTTCTCCACTTTTCTATTTGCCAGCCACACTATTCATCACGACGACATTCCATGGACATGCATTCCTCCAAGCTTCTGCTGCTCTCTCTGCTTGGATACCTTTTCCCTCCCTGTATCACTCATTCTTTATTCAGAGATCAAATATTAAAACCTTATGAACACTTCTCTGTATATCGCTCTCCACTTCCATGCCCAAGATAATTGACTAACTCCTTTGTGTTTCCATGAACTTTCTCAGTTTTATTACACTGTATGTTTGTATAAGATTGATGACCTATATGTTAAATGTCTGAACCATCATGTTTTTGCTATTTTTTTGTAAGTTATTTGAGAACATGAATGTGCCTTTTCCTTTGACATAATCGTACATGTTTTCCCTGTTGTTGGGTGTACATGAGAAGTTGCTTCATCACCCAAAGAGATATATAAATGGCATAAAGCTCCAGTGGCCAGATATGCCATCTCTTTAGTAAGATTATTGGAAAGAGACATGAAGATAACATGGGTCACGTTTTCCCTTTCCTTTGTTCCAAAATACCAGAAGTTGCCTCTTTAAACATGTGCCTAAATGTTTCACTCCACCACTTGCCCAAAATTATGTTGCAAATATCAGAGATGGTAGATTATTTGTTTATTTTATACTTTTATTTCTCTGATATTTTTCCTATGAAACCCTCAGTTGCATACTTCCTTTCTCTCTTGAGAGAGAGAGAGAGAGAAAGAGAAAGGAAGTTAGGGGGATGGTAGATGAGAGATAGGAAGATGGGAAGATGGGTAGAGAGGTAAATGGTGGATAGTTTATGAGACATAAGAAGAAAGGAAGGGCAGTAAGTAGGTAGAGGGTAGGATGTGAGATTTGAGTAGGTAGATGGTAGTAGTAGTAGATGGTGGCTTTAAAATATGTCCATACATTTTTTGATAGTTCTCCTTTCAAATGATGGAGCCTAATTCTCTCCCTTTTAGAGTGGCTTGTACTTAATGACTCACTTCTAGCAAACAGAATAGAGCTGAAAAGACAATGTGCTATTTTGGAAACTAGGGGACAAAAGGCACTGAGACTTCCTCCTCACCTGCTCTTTCTGAGATCCTCATTTTGGGGTACATTAGCTGCCACAGCATAGGAGGACAGAAGCACCCTATGAAGGGTCTCAAGTAACCAGTAACTGAGGTTCCCTGCCCCCAGCCATGTGAGTAAGCGATTTTGGAAGTGAATTATCCAAGTGACATCCTGATTACAACTTCAAGAAACACCTTGGCCAAAACGATCTGGTTAAGCTACTCCTGAATCCTTGATCCCAGAAACTGTTTGATAAATATTTGTTGTTTTAAGCTATTCTGTTTGGACTATTTGATATGGAACAATAAATAGTACAGTAGATGAGAGATAAGTAGATGGATGATAGATGAGAGAGTTGGAAACATGGAAAGATACAGACAGCTTTGTAAATAGAAAGATATATTACATAATTATGTTTATAAATTTATAAATATATGTAATTATAGAACTCTGGCTGCCCTTTTAAATAAGTTAGTTGTAGCACAAGTGTATTTTTTTGGTAATAACCAATTTCACATAAATCTGCACGATTTTTCTTTTTCTCACCTATTTCACATTTCCTACCTTTTCTGGATATTCACAGTAATTACACTGAATTACAAGAAACAGAATGAATCAATAAAAGTTATTAGTCCAATGTAATTTCCTTATTCAGTATTTGGTTCCAATTCTTTAATTTCAAAAATACATTTTTAAAAACTTTTGGGAGATGACTGATGTTTACTGATATTTCCACTACTTTTAATAGCTTGTACATTTAATGACAACATCATCATTATCACCCATGTGAGCCACTTTAGCTTATCTGCCTAATGTTACCATTTCTGTGATTGAATCTTCTGATCCCTCTATTTTATCTTCAGCACTACATTCAAACTTGCTATAGTATTTGTTAATGCCATTGATTAGACATCAAACATGTGCATTAAAAAGTTATAGAATTGAAAGATGTAAGTCTTGACCTCAGTCTATCTTTTGGAGTACAATGGATGCAAACTTTATTCGCGGCTGGGGAGACTCAGAATTCTAAGGCCAAATAGCTAGTAGGTGTCTAGTCTTTGAATAATGGGCCCACTTTCCATTGTTCTGTCACTATAGCAGAGTTTAATATGTTAAAGAATGTTAATTAAACAGAGAGATTTTGGTTGTTTGACTCTTTTAGAAAAATCTGGTACAGACAAGAAGAAAATTCAAAATAAATCTTTGAATTTAGTTTAAAAGTCAAAATCCATTTCATTCTGGAACATCTGCATTTCACTAACTGTGCTTTTGATGAATGAAAATCTACCTAGGTGTTCCTAAAATAATTACTGTGAAAGTGAAATATAACTACCCTGTAATTTATGATGAATTATTTTTTATCTCCTGAGCAACTCTGCGTTGACTGAAATGAGTAACCATGTAATCATATTGTTTATTGTAACCAATGCTTGCTCTATGTAGATTCATATTGCCGTGTAATTACATTACTGAAGTATAAAGTAGGATAAATGCAAATTCATTCTTATTCACACCTGCTTTTCTTCGATTGTCCAGTTGAATCTGATTAAATTTGAGGAGAATTTTTTTCTGCTAATGCTCATTACTGCACAATAGTCTTCTCTCTCTCTCCATCTCTGTCTCTCTTGCTTTTTTTTAAAGTGTGAGTTTAAACTGACTTTAAAGTCCTACAGTTGCAGGGGGAATGGATAGACAGAGGGCTGACAGAATGGGATAATGAGAAGGAAAAGGCTTGTGTATATGAGAGAGAGAGATCTTGGAGGTTTTGTTCATGCAATTAAATAGAAATTACCATTCCCCATGTGTGTATGGAGTTCCCTGAAGTGAAGAAAGACAATATTATTTCCATTTTAGGGTATAAATCCTCAGGAGGTGAGAGTCTGCCTTTCTGGTCCATATGCTTAGCTCTTCCCCATGCTTTGACTTCAACTTCTCATAAAACAGCAATCTTTCTTTAGACTAAGGGAATGTGTAATGGTAACTGAAATTATGATCTCTAAGTCACTTTTCTTTGCTTTCTCTCCATTTAAGGCTAGTTGTCAATACCTTTTTATCACTTAAAGAATATCACTTTCTTTGAGTAACTTTACTTTTTCCCTTTATAATCTTTCAGTGCTCTTCTAAATGTTCCTTGATTCACAGAACAAATTGTCATGCTTAAGAGTCCCTGCTCTCTTATTAATGTATAGAGTCCGCTGAGATTATGGCTTATTCCGTTTACCAGAATGCTGTGTTCTCAAATGAGAAATTAAGACTTTGATTAAATTTGTACTTCATCTTAGATAATAGCATGTAGTCTACTTGGAAAAAAAATATTTTCAGATACTAAAATAAATGTCTAGATATCTACTGGGTTGGTTGAGTCTCTGAATAGAAGAGTATCTACAAGTTCGGATAATAGTCATTTCTGAGAAAACCTTTATTTCCCCTGATCTTCTAACTCCCTTTATCTTATCTTTCCCAATTATGTGGTAAAGAATAGTAATAATAATAATAATAATAATAATAATAAATCAAACTGATAAAGTAATTTTACCCAGGAGTTACATTTTGTTAAATGTAGATTTTTTTTTCTGCACCTGGAACCAATCCTTCCTTCAATAACCCAATACTCCAACCTTTTCAACTGATATTCCACAAGAGAATTAAGTTTTATAGAAAATTACTTGAGTAATTCTTTCAAGCATGGTATGTAGCTAACACATTCTTGATGCATAAGAGAGAAGTTAATACAATGCATATAATGCCTTAGGGCACTGGAGCTCAATTCTCCCATAGAACTGTGGTTCAGAAGAGCTGCTGTACTCCCAAGATACTAAAAAAGTACCTGCCCACCCCACCTCCCTTCTTATTTGGCCAACCAAGGCAAGTAATTGGAACTCCTCATTAAGAACTCCATCTTCAGTTATATTATAAACATTTTTTCACACTTCTGAATTTCAGATATGTCTTATAGCCAATGTGTACATACAGTAAAGTAGTATTTTCTTTGTTTCCTGATTAATTTTTGCTAAGATGATGATCTGTACTACAAAAAAATATTTTAGTAGGGACAATAAAATTGAGTACTTTAGCACCCCATCAATACCCCCTTACAGATTTACTTTTTCCCCCCATTCTTAAGGACTATAATATAGTGCCTTTGCAGGAAACAAGAATTTTTTCTGGAGGTAAAATATAACAACTGTTAAAATTTAAATTGGATGAAGTGTTCATAATTGAATTTTTTCTTCTATTAAATTCTTTAGATCTGTGATTTCTCCTACTTGCCTTGGACTACAGAATAAAATGACATAGGATATATTATTATTATTATTATTATTTTAGAAATTTCGTATAATGTCTGAAACATTTATATTAACATATTTCCATACAAATAACCCAATGAAAGTTTAGTATTAGTTGTTTTGTTTGTTTTTTTTTACTGCAGGTTCTTATTAGTCATCAATTTTATACACATCAGTGTATACATGCCAATCCCAATCGCCCAATTCAGCACACCACCATCCCCACCCCACCACAGTTTTCCCCCCTTGGTGTCCATATGTCTGTTCTCTACATCTGTGTCTCAACTTCTGCCCTGCAAACTGGCTCATCTGTACCATTTTTCTAGGTTCCACATACATGTGTTAATATATGATATTTGTTTTTCTCCTTCTGACTTACTTCACTCTGTATGACAGTCTCTAGATCCATCCACGTCTCAACAAATGACTCAATTTCGTTCCTTTTTATGGCTGAGTAATATTCCATTGTATATATGTACAACATCTTCTTTATCCATTCGTCTGTTGATGGGCATTTAGGTTGCTTCCATGACCTGGCTATTGTAAATAGTGCTGCAATGAACATTCGGGTGCATGTGTCTTTTTGAATTATGGTTTTCTCTGGGTATATGCCCAGTAGTGGGATTGCTGGGTCATATGGTAATTCTAATTTTAGTTTTTTACGGAACCTCCATATTGTTCTCCATAGTGGCTGTATCAATTTCCATTCCCACCAACAGTGCAAGAGGGTTCCCTTTTCTCCACACCCTCTCCAGCATTTGTTGTTTGTAGATTTTCTGATGATGCCCATTCTAACTGGTGTGAGGTGATACCTCATTGTAGTTTTGATTTGCATTTCTCTAATAATTAGTGATGTTGAGCATCTTTTCATGTGCTTCATGGCCGTCTGTATGTCTTCTTTGGAGAAATGTCTATTTAGATCTTCTGCCCATTTTTGGATTGGGGTGTTTGTTTCTTTAATATTGAGCTGCATGAGCTGTTTATATATTTTGGAGATTAATCCTTTGTCCGTTGATTCGTTTGCAAATATTTTCTCCCATTCTGAGGGTTGTCTTTTCATCTTGCTTATGGTTTCCTTTGCTGTGCAAAAGCTTTGAAGTTTCATTAGGTCCCATTTGTTTATTTTTGTTTTTATTTCCATTACTCTAGGAGGTGGATCAAAAAAGATCTTGCTGTGATTTATGTCAAAGAGTGTTCTTCCTATGTTTTCCTCTAAGAGTTTTATAGTGTCCAGTCTTACATTTAGGTCTCTAATCCATTTTGAGTTTATTTTTGTGTATGGTGTTAGGGAGTATTCTAATTTCATTCTTTTACATGTAGCTGTCCAGTTTTCCCAGCACCACTTATTGAAGAGACTGTCTTTTCTCCATTGTATATCTTTGCCTCCTTTGTCATAGATTAGTTGACCATAGGTGCGTGGGTTAATCTCTGAGCTTTCTATCTTGTTCCATTGATCTATGTTTCTGTTTTTGTGCCAGTACCATATTGTCTTGATTACTGTAGCTTTGTAGTATAGTCTGAAGTCAGGGAGTCTGATTCCTCCAGCTCCGTTTTTTCCCCTCAAGACTGCTTTGGCTATTTGGGGTCTTTTGTGTCTCCATACAAATTTTAAGATGATTTGTTCTAGCTCCGTAAAAAATGCCATTGGTAATTGACATAGGATTTAACACAACCATATATACTTACCGGTTATAAGAGTGATGGATTTATATTGTATGGTTTTCCACCAAGTGTACCATGCCTCTCCATGGTCTGGCATTTGAATGATTTCAAGAGCCCAAAGGCCCTCTTTTATCCTGGTTGATAATGTGCAGTAATAGGTTCAGATAGACTAATTTGTGCCTAAGTGATAGCTAATATATCTTCCTCCCAGGTAATATTTAACTTGATTAAAATGGACAGGTCAACATAAGGCATTTCCAGTGGGAATTTCAAGCACCATTGAAAGCTAATTGGGCAAGACAAAGCTTATAAGGAAGAAGGTAGACTTGGAGTTGCCAAAAATCTAAATGGATGCTACGAAAAATTCTATTTTCAGCAAATTTGTTACAAGTACTTTGATCCTGATCATCGCTTGTTGCCTAGGGAGTTGCTTACTTTTTCTTGGAGTTTTATTGACATTGCTCATTAGCAAACTGGAAAAAAAAAAATCCACTTAACTTTGTATGTAATGTGACGGCATATGCCACATATTTTTAAAATTTTCATTTGATGGAAAGAATGATTTAAAAATATATAAAAGTAGTGATCAATCTTTTTCTTTCTCACATTTTTTTTCCAACAAAGAAAAAGAAGTAAGCAAACATATTATCAAGATATAAAATACATGTGTCAGCAAGTCTAACGTCTATACAGACCCTGGTAGGCAACATTAGTGAAGAAAGATAGAGACTCCTGCAAACCTGAGTGTGAATGACTTCTCAGAAGACATTCAAATTCATTTTTTAAAGCAATATTGTGGACCAAGCGGAACATTTCTAATAGCCATGCTATATCCACAGAGTACCTGTTTGTAATCTCTGATAGAAAATTTCAACTCCAAATTTTCACTTAATTTGTAAATATGTTATTAAGTATATTCAATTTCATCCAGTATAATTGTAAGGATTATTTTAGATGATATAAGAGTAACTAATAAATTCCCTTTCTGGTATGGTTATATTTCATTCACATAAAAATTTGATCATAGATTCTTCTCTACAGTTATCTTAATATTACATGATTATAATTGCTTATTGTTTATGAGATAATATGTTCTCCACAGGTGCAGAACTAGATTAAACTAAGTGCATGATTCTTTTTAACACCTGACCGAACTATGCTGTCTCATGGGAAAAAAATAGTTACTGCAGTGTGATTTTTTCTTTTTATTATATGTCATTAAAGAAAAGCTAAGTGCTATCTCTCTCTAACATACATTAACTAGAAATATTCTTAACAAGATAATTTTATATACTGCTGACTCTATCTTTGCTTTACCAGCTCTCCAGCTATGTTCTTTAAAGAAAAAACAAAACAAAACAGAACAAAACACTTAGATTATAGAAGATGCCAAAACAAACACAAAAGAGCTACACAGGAAAATCTTTCAAAAAAGAGATTGAAATAAAGCAAAAGAAGAGTGACGGGAATAGAATTGCTTAAAGGCTTAAGTATCATGCATTTTATATCAAGCAATTAAACAAATACAAATTCCCATTTCCATACACTCTAATTGTGTTCATAAACACTTGTGAAATTATACTGGAAAACTAGTAGCCAAAATTAAAGTGAAAATGAAGTCATCTTCTGTCAAACTTCCAAAACTTTTCTTTTTCTTTCTTCCCACGCCTCTCCTCACTCTTTACCTTCCCCTATCCCTGCAGAGATGTCATTTTCCTGCCGCTAGGCCTGCTCCGAGACTTCCACATAAACACTCTCATGTATATTGATGTTCAACCTATTTATGGCATTAGAAGCCTTGTCACAGCCTGGTTCTAAATTGTCAAATCTCCCATTGCCAAAAATCACTGGAAAACCTACATTTCCCCCCACTCTTCCTTGTACTGTTGACTGTATTCTTTCCATGATTTAGGGGTGTTTTTGTTTTCTCTCCAATTCTGATTGCTGAATAACTAGATTATTACATTGCTTCTTTCAAAGTCATTCCACAATACTGTCAGTATTAATGTGAACCTCTTTTTACTACTATCACACTTGATTCTGCACTTTTCTTACATTCTTTTTTGTTGTTGTTGCCCCTTCCCTTTCTTACATTCTTTACTGAATATCAGTATGGGTAGGTATGTCTCATGTTCTCAGCTAAATTAGATTAAGCATTATCTCATCATTTTTTTCCCCTCTTTTTAAAACTTATATTTGTTATCAAAGAAAATGTCCAGAAACACTGAGTAGTAAAGAATCTGTTCATGGCATTGTCTTACAAAGGTTCCTATTGGAGTGTGAATATTTCATTTTATGATGTATCCTTCACTAATTAATGGTGAAGTCGATGAACTAATGCTAATTACTTAATTCAAACTCAAGCTGCTTAAATTTTGTAATCTAGCAGTTCCTAGAACAATTTATTCTTTACATGGTAAGTCCTCAATAAACACTATTTAAGAGCATCATCCTAAAATCAACCAATCTTTAGAAAACTGCTGTGTCTTAATACCAGAAAATTACTAAAACTTAAAATGACTACTTTTTTTTTTAACATCTTTATTGGAGTATAATTGCTTTACAATGGTGTGTCAGTTTCTGCTTTATAACAAAGTGAATCAGCTATACATATACATATATCCCCATGTCTCCTCCCTCTTGTGTCTCCCTCCCACCCTCCCTATCCCACCCCCTAGGTGGTCACAAAACACCCAGCTGATCTCCCTGTGCTATGCGGCTGCTTCCCACTAGCTATCTATTTTATATTTGGTAGTGTATATATAAGTCCATGCCACACTCTCACTTCATCCCAGCTTACCCTTCCCCCTCCCCGTGTCCTCAAGTCCATTCTCTACATCTGCGTCTTTATTCCTGTCTGCCCCTAGGTTCTTCAGAACCATTTTTTCTTTTTTTTTTTTTTTTTTTTTAGATTCCATATATATGTGTTAGCATCCGGTATTTGTTTTTCTCTTTCTGACTTACTTCACTCTGTATGACAGACTCTAGGTCCATCCACCTCACTACAAATAACTCAATTTCATTTCTTTTTATGACTGAGTAATATTCCATTGTATATATGTGCCACATCTTCTTTATCCATTCATCTGTTGATGGACACTTAGGTTGCTTCCATGTCCTGGCTATTGTAAATAGTGCTGCAATGAACATTGTGGTACATGACTCTTTTTGAGTTAATGGTTTTCTCAGGGTATATGCCCAGTAGTGGATTGCTGGGTTGTATGGTAGTTCTATTTTTAGTTTTTTAAGGAATCTCCATACTGTTCTCCATAGTGGCTGCACCAATTTGCATTCCTACCAACAGTGTAGGAAAGGTTCCCTTTTCTCCACACCCTCTCCAGCATTTATTGTTTGTAGATTTTTAATGATGGCCATTCTGACTGGTGTGAGGTGATACCTCACTGTAGTTTTGATTTGCATTTCTCTAATGATTAGTGATGTTGAGCACAGCTCCCGGGGTTCAGTTTTGGATTTGGACCCACCTCTGTGTGTAGGTCGCCTGAGGGTGTCTGTTCCCGCCCAGACAGGACAGGGTTAAAGGAGCAGCTGCTTCGGGGGCTCTGGCTCACTCAGGCCAGGGGAGGGAGGGGTACGGATGCGGGGCGAGCCTGTGGCGGCAGAGGCGTCGTGACGTTGCAGCAGCCTGAGGCGCGCTGCGCGTTCTCCCAGGGAAGTTGTCCCTGGAACACGGGACCCTGGCGGTGGCGGGCTGCACGGGCTCCCGGGAGGGGAGGTGTGGAGAGTGACCTGTGCTCGCACACAGGCTTCTTGGTGGCGGCAGCAGCAGCCCCAGCGTCTCACGCCCGTCTCTGGGGTCCGCGCTGATCGCCGCGGCTCGCGCCCATCTCTGGAACTTGTTTAGGCGGCGCTCTTAATCCCCTCTCCTTGCGCGCCGTGAAACAATGGTCTCTTGCCTCTTTGGCAGCTGCAAACCTTTTCCCGGGCTCCCTCCCGGCTAGTTGTGGTGCACTAGCCCCTTCAGGCTGTGTTCACGCCACCAACCCCAGTCCTCTCCCTGGGATCTGACCTCCGAAGCCCGAGCCTCAGCTCCCAGCCCCGCCCGCCCCGGTGGGGGAGCAGACAAGCCTCTCGGGCTGGTGAGTGCTGGTCGGCACTGATCCTCCGTGCGGGAATCTCTCCGCTTTGCCCTCCGCACCCCTGTGGCTGCGCTCTCCTCTGTGGCTCCGAAGCTTCCCCCCTCTGCCACCCACAGTCTCTGCCCACGAAGGGCCTTCCTAGTGTGTGGAAACCTTTCCTCCTTCACAGCTCCCTCCCAGAGGTGCAGGTCCCATTCCTATTCTTTTGTCTCTGTTCTTTCTTTTTTCTTTTGCCCTACCAAGGTACGTGGGGAGTTTCTTGCCTTTTGGGAGGTCTGAGGTCTTCTGCCAGCATTTAGTAGGTGCTCTGTAGGAGTTGTTCCACATGTAGATGTATTTCTGATGTATTTGTTGGGAGGAAGTTGATCTCCACGTCTTACCCCTCCATCATCTTGAAGGTCTCCTCAAGCTCTGTCTCCAAATGACCACATTTTTAACTTGTACATATTTGGGAACCAGCTTAGATACTGTGGTTCTAGGCCATTGGCTGAGATTTCTGAGATAGCTATTAGTGATTATGAACTCAAGTTTTGACATCAGACTTCAAAGAGATACGTTGGCTCACATCTGAGGATATAAGAAATTTCAAAGCACATAGGGATTATAAAATCCAAGACCTTTGCAGGATGCCCAAGTCCAAGAATCAAAAATAAGAATACAAAGTTTAGCCACACCAAAAGCATTGATCAGAAGCAAGAATCAAGACAAGGGTTCAACTGGGGGAGTCTGAAAACCAAAGTAGTCCAAAATTTTCTTTTCTTTTTTCTTTACTTGTGTTTTATTTTTATGGTTAGCCAGGATATCTTGCTTAAGTCTGATGCCAGAACCTAACTAAGCTCCCAATCACTCATAACTCTGCCTCAAGAATCTAGGTCGATTGACTATTGTAATTGAAGCTGTCATTTGTCGCTTGGATTTTTATTTGTCACCTAGGTCATGGAGGTTGATGATCAGAAAATGGCATGGTGACCAATTGCAATACCCTTTCCTCATGTTCCTTTCTGTGGAGGATCTTTTGGAAAGAGGTTGGTTTTAAAGACTATACCATAACCAGTCATCTGGACCATAACCTTCTTACTGCGCCGTTTGCTGAAGTTGGCCCTATTTTACTATGCAATAAGCTTCACCTGTTCAGTTGTCCAGTCTAAGTTTGGAGTTAAGAGCAAGATACCTCTAAGGCAGGATAAACATGCATGAAGTGTGTGCAGGGTGTTAGAATGAGAGGACCACTTCCTTGATTTCACCTGATTCAGGGTGATAGAGTCTCCACCTGTGACAAGGTTGGTTTTGTATATCTGCTATGAAAAGACACAATGGTATTCCCAACATGTGTTCCCTCAATCTATCCCTTGGTAGTAGTTAGCATATATATTATATTAGGAGTTTCAAGAATGTTTTTGCATCAAAAGTTTGGTGAAATATTGGATAGAATATACTCCAAGCTATCAGAACGATATTGATAACATGGCTGGGACACGGCAGAAGTGTTGGTATCCTACAGTCATTTTAAGGTTGAGATTGTAATATCTCCTTATGCCTTTTGGGAATGGTGTTAGTCTTAGCACTGGTATCAGATGCATTTCTATATTGCAACATGCCATAGCCTATCAGTAGCTCCCAGACCTCCCTGTGAAGTGTGCCCTAATTATTGAAGACACTGAAGAGTGCTTCTGGTGTTGTCCTTTGTTAAAGACTTTCCCTCCCAGGATCTAAAGCTGGCTGTTTTAATCAAGCAGGGCTTCACTATGATATGAACCTTCTAAGCTGTCTCCGTTTACTTCTGCCTCTTCAGCACTATGGCTGGGAGAGAGTAATCTGCTGCTAACCTTACATTGTATCCTTCAGCCTATGGTGTTTCAGCTTATGTGATAGGATGCCTTTGGAAGCATTTGACTCTAACACCCTGTCCAAGTATTTTGAAGAGTGTTTTATACTTTCTCTCTTTTTTTCCCATAGCACTGATCACTTTCTAATACATAATTTACCTATTTTCCAAGTTTGACTGCCTTTCACACTTTCTAGACTGTAAACTTCACAAAGGCAGTGATCTCTCTTTAGTTTCTTCAAAGAGGCAACCTTACTAACTAGAATAGTACTTGGCATGTAGCTGGTTCCCATACATATTTGTGGTGCCCATTATATTTGGCATAGGCTGAGCTATGCCCCCCCTACTCCCGGCTGTGGTAATGAAGCCTAAATGTTCCAGGATGTCATACTCCTTCAGCAATTGCCTTTCCCCAAGAATACCATTTCATGGAAAAGTTTGCCCTTAAACGTGGGCCCTGGTAACGACTGACACTGTAGCTAAGGAAGCACTGAGGTAACTGCTTCCTTAATATAAGTATGTAGCCCTACCTAGGCCATGTTTGAAAACAAATTTTTAATAGTGTATGGTACTCTGGGTTAGGGTATGTCTTAATTTGGGCTGCTGCAACAAATTACCATACAGTGGGTGGCTGAAACAACAAATGTTTACTCCTCACGTTTTTGGAGGCTGACAGTCTAAAATGAGGCTGCCAGTATGGTCAGGTCTGGTGAGCGCCCTCTTCCAGATTGCATGCTGCCTACTTCATGTTGTATCTTCATATGGTGGAAAGAAAGTAAGAGAGCTGTTTGGGCTCCCTTTTATAAGATCACTAATCCCATCATGACGGCTCCACTCTCATGACCTGATTACCAAAGGCCCCACTTCCTACTGCCATCATATTGGGAATCAGGATTTCAACATATACATTTTGGGGAGGGGGGGACACATACATTCAGTCCACTGCAGGGTAGACCAGTATGAGGGCAGAAATAATATTTTCAACTACTAGAATAGCATAGATGTTACTGAGGAACACACTAGTCCCTTTCCTTGCATATAGAGGTAAATTATTTTACCTGGATGGCATAAAGTTGGTCATGGACTGCTGAGATCTTCCTGCAAACACAATGAACTGTTGGATACCCTTGATTATTGGAAAGTCTCCCACATTAGGATACTGAGATAGAATCCTTTCTTCACTTGCTGATGACATAAAGTTCCACCTCTGTACAATCAGGTGCATTTCTTAAGGAGTGCCATGGATCCAAATGCAGAGACCAGAGGCTCATACATGTCCAATCTAGAGCAAAGTTTACAGTATATTTCAAGTATATATACTCAGCTTAGATATTTAAATACTAACCTGTAAAAGAACATTTAGAATAACTCATTTCTGTGTGTTAGAAATACCTGAGATCACCATCCAGAGGAGATTCTGATACCCTGGAAATCCAATTGCATGAAACATTACAGAAAGGGTAGTGATCTTGAGTGGTATGTACTCATTAACACTAGAAGGGTCCTCTGTTCTTTGCCAAGGCCAACTTTGAAGAGGTCATTGTGCGTTCCCTTCTTTGGCTTTTCTGAATTGAACCTGCAACCATTCATCTTTTTAATCAAGCTACTAAAGTAGAATGGAACTCTGCAGTGATTTAGGATGGCCAGTCCTATGAGTAATTATTATGAGCTTTCTGTATGTAAGAAGATAACTTTGCACTGTTCCAGTCTTTCAGATAAACAAGTCACGAAAAAAAGAAACCACTTGCTTGGGATTGCAATTAAACTGTAAACACTTTGGCTTGTCAAATTAAGTGATGGATTGAGTTGGAATACAACCAAATTTCACTGGAGGTTAGCAACAAAAGCTGGTCACTGGAGGAATCACAGAACTGACAGCCAAGCATTCCCTTCTGCCAGTGAAGTGGAGAGTGAGGTAAACGGTTTACATGATTTTATCCCCCATTCTGTGTGGAAGACAGAAACGTCAGGAAGCTTTGAAACCAGGGAATATGCTATGAAGTCTTTGTGCTCTAATTGTAGCAGGCTGTTAGCCATCTGAGACTGTAAGGGCCCGAGAAATCTAACAATGTCTTATAAATCTTTACCAGACCAAATGGTATGGTACAGAAGATAAAATCAAGAATCCAAGAATGAGAGATGTAACAGAAAGAACATGTAACTCTTGATTTTTATGAGCCAGCTACACTCACACATGTGTGGTGGGGAGAAGGAACTCACCCATGTAAGCTTTCAGATATTGAGGGGAACCATAGATGCATGTATCATTCTCTTGCTCTTGGTTTGGCTGATCGTTTTGGGCTCTGGTCAGTTTCCTACCCCTTGGACTGATGTCTAAAGGGACAAATTGATGAAGTTTTAAAGCACAATTATAATGTATATTAACATAATTTAATTATATTGAAAATCAACTTGAACATTATTTGAGTTATAGAATATGTATTTCTTACTGTTAACATTCTATTTTAAAGTGTATATATATATATATATATATATATATATATATATATATATATATTCAATGTGTACTACTAATAATCTTTACTTCTGTTAAGGCACTAAGCTAGTACCTTAACAGAATATCACTTAATATCAAAGTGAAAGATTTTTATCATCCACACAACTAGCTCAGTTGCTTGAGATGTAGTAGGTTTGAATGAAAAGCATTAATAGATAGGTGAGGGTGTTATTTTAGTTTTGAGATCTACCATAGAACTCACTGATACAGTAGTGATCGTCTTTCTTTGCAATCAATCAGTCAATTAAATAGCATACATTCAGTTTTGTTTTGTTTCTTTCATTATTTACTTGATATTTAAATAAAATTGTCTGATTCTAGGAAATCTTTAAAAAATGTAAGTAAAATAAGTAACCCTCTCCTGTCTGGGGACAGGTGTAAAGAATGGATTTGCATCTTTTTTATTTGGAAAATTTAGATTTAAAGATGGTGATTTAAAAAATCATTCAATTCATGTATTCATTTATTCTTTAAGAAGTGTAATAGGTGCCTGCAGTATTCCACGGGGGTAATAAATTGAGTAAGAAATTGTTCTTTCTCAGCACGAATTGTATTCTAATTAGGGATATGACCATGTAAACAAGTAATTACCCTGCCTACGTGGTAAGTTAGATAGAGTGGTATGCTCAAAAAAAAAAAAACAAAGGCCATGAAGAACCTAAGGGTAAGACGGGAATAAAGACACAGACCTACTAGAGAATGGACTTGAGGATATGGGGAGGGGAAAGGGTAAGCTGTGACAAAGTGAGAGAGTGACATGGACATATATACACTACCAAACGTAAAATAGATAGCTAGTGGGAAGCAGCCGCATAGCACAGGGAGATCAGCTCAGTGCTTTGTGACCACCTAGAGGGGAGGGATAGGGAGGGTGGGAGGGAGGGAGATGCAAGAGGGAAGAGATATGGGAACATATGTATATGTATAACTGATTCACTTTGTTATAAAGCAGAAACTGACACACCATTGTAAAGCAATTATACTCCAATAAAGATGTTAAAAAAAAAAAAAAAGAGCCATAGATGCAAAGAAAGGGAAAGAAAGGAAAACAACCTAATTATGGAAGATCAAAGAGAAGGTAAGGAATAGGAGGCTTGTCAGCTTGCCATGTTGGAGAAGAGGGGCTGTGTGAAACAAGGTCTGAGATTTCTAGTGTATAAATAGCAACTCTCCAGGGCCACCAGTTGGGGAAGGAGTCATACTTACATGTGACAAAATTTGAAGCATATGACATAATTTAGTTTTTGTTTATCAGCATACTAGTTTGACAGAAATGAATCACTTTGATCCTATTATAATTTTTCTTAGCATTGATTTAGAAATTTGGTTACTTCAAGTGTATATTTATTACATTATAATAAGCTTTATCTAGTCCACAATTTTCTGCAAACAGTGACTGAGGCAATAACCTTTTTTCATAAAAATAAAAGTTCAAATTTTCACTAAGTTTCCTACCCCTCACAAGGGAAATAGATTATTATGGAAATGAGAACCAGAAATTATTGTATTATTTTTGAATATGTCAACAAAGTCTAAAGTTTATTGTACAGGCTTCCCAGGTAGGGCTGGAAAGTTTAGCATGTCAGTCAACATTATTGAGTGGGGACTGCTATGGTCTGAATGTTTCTGTCCCCTCAAAATTCACATGTTAGGGTCCTAATGTCCAATACGATGGTGTTAGAAAGTAGAGCCTTTGGGAAGTGATTAGGTTATGAAGATGGAGTTCCTCATTATGGGACTAGTGCTCTTATAAAAAGGACGCCAAAGAGCTCCCTCGCTCTTTTTCAACCATATGAAGATACAACATGAAGTAGGCAGTTTGCAACCTGGTAGAGGGCCTTCACCGAAACGTGATCATGCTGGCATCACGACCATGCTGGCATCATGACCTTGGACTTCCAGCCTCCAGAATTAAGAAATAAATGCTTGTAGTTTATAAGCTACCCAGTTTATGGTATTTTGTTATAGCAGCCCAAATGGGCTAAGGTAGAGGTGAACAAATTTTTTCTTAAATAAATTCAAATTAAATTTGGATTGAGCAAAGAATTTTTCAGTTTATTTGGTAAGAAAAACTATAGATGCAGTTTTGAATGGCAATCTTAACTCAGCTGTGTACACAACATAGAGCAGTTCTCTTATATAAAACAAGCAAATAAAAGGAGATGCCAAATTTGTCGTTATGAGCACCTGTAGAGCCAGTTAAGAGGAGGGGTTACAATGACAATGGTTAACATTTACTGTGTATTTACTTTGTATCAGACATTCAGGTAACAGAAATGCTTTACATTTAATCCTCACAAATATAATGGAACTGCTATTATTATACCCACATTATATATAAGAAAGTACCAAAGACCGAATCTTAGTTTCTTCCAGTACATACAGTTAATTCAGTAATCTTTCAGGTAAACTCTTGGTCTTTAATATCACCTTCCCCAGATAACATCTGTGTGTCTCCTGGGGAGGAAACCTACTTATGTAACCTTGTCGCTACTTGAGGCGGGTGGGGGGCGGGCCGGGGCTCTGAGATACATGCTGATCCTCGGGTCCTTGCTTCAGCTACAGATTTTTTGTTTTGGGGTTTTGTTTTTTGGTTGTTTTCTTGTTTTGTTTTGTTTTGGGTTCCTGACCTCTTGAGCTGGTATCTTTAGATAAACTGCTGGTGAATATGTGGTTTGTACTCATGACTTGATCAGGGACAAGGGACTCTCATGTTGCCTTAGCTCCGTCTCAATGACTGCTGCTGATGACGTCTCAGAGTTAACCTACATTTTCTGTCCTACTCCTGGATTGACCTCTCATCAAGGGAGCCTCTACAGCAAGCCTAATGGCCAAAGCTGCTTTCTGCTGCATGAGACATGTGTGGATTTCTGGGGCATTACGCCTTCCCACCCCACACAGGAGTCAGAGACAGCAGGGTAAAACTAACTCCGGTTCTCTTTTGTACTAACTGTGCCACACTGATTTTTTCTTTGCTGTCTTAGGTTGATGCCTAACTTCTATCTATAGAGTCCCTTACCCCGTTCACACACAGTGCACACACAATTGTGAGGTCTAATTTCTCTGATTTCAGCCTTCCTCTCAACCCTGGAGAACCTCTCACTCTATTATTTTAGCCCAAACTAGGAAGTCATGCTGTATAACTATGCATCCTGGCAACTCCATAATTCTCATCTCTCTTCTGATTCACTCAGCTCCATGGGAGAAGGGGTAGGTTATCGACTCTCTTCCTCTCTGTGATTCCCCTTGTCAACTTTTCCTCCATTCTGAAGAGGTACCTAATCTGCTCCTTCACTCAAATTCTTCAGCAAAATATCACCGAGAATTTTAGAGATCTAAAGTTAGTTCAATTTGGGTTCTTTTTATTTCTTTTTCTTCTCTGATTGACGTGGCTAGAACTTCCAAAGCTATGCTGAATAAAAGTGGCAAGGGTGGAGATCCTTGTCTTGTTCCTTATCTTAGAGGAAATGCTTTCAGTTTTTCCACCATTGAGAATGATGTCAGCTGTTGGCTTGTCATATATGGCCTTTATTTTGGTGAGGTATGTTCCCTCTATGCCCACTTTCTGGAGAGTTTTTATCATAAATGGGTGCTGAATTTTGTCAAAAGCTTTTTCTGCATCTATTGAGATGATCATATGGTTTTTATTCTTCAGTTTGTAACGTGGGAACTCTACTCAGTACTCTGTAATGACCTATATGGGAAAAGAATCTAAAAAAGAGTGGATGTATGTATATGTAGAACTGATTTACTTTGCTGTACACCAGAAACTAACACAACCTTGTAAATCAACTATACTACAAAGAAATTAATTAAAAAAATAAAGTTAGTTCAGACTTGGGATTAGTATTCTAAGCAGAGATCCACCTCTCGATTATCCTAAGGCCTTCAGAAACAGATAAACCCTCTGGCCCCTCTTCTCACCTGTAACCTCAGATTGCCTGACTAGAAATCCTATAGACACCTTCAGGATATAATAATATAAGATTTGAGATGCCTAAAATGCTTTTACTGGGGGGAAAAAAAAGGTTCTGTGTATTTAAACATCAAAACTAATTTGCCCTTTTAAAATTTCTCCATATCTTTATGAACACATTTGAGAAAATCATTTGTAAAATATGCTTTCTTTTTGTCATACTTAGTATTAAGCATAAATGCCCCTGGCCATAATATAAAGTTATTCTACAATTGATCTGAAGGCCTCAGAAACAGAACTGCTGTTGGCTTTTTAAAACATGTCAATCTCTTATTTCAAGAAAGCGGGCATTTTTCAGCCTAGTGAAATATTTTTCCTGTAGTTACATAACAGCAAACTTTGTATATGTGCTCAAGCAAATCTACTCAGTGATCCCATACATGGTTATTGAGTGAACAACTCAATTAATGAATAAATCATTGCATATATCTTTGTGTTACAAATGTAAATTTTATTCTTGTAATCATGGTTACCAAGTGCTACTGCAAATCTTAAAAAAAACATTATGGCTCATGCCTTGTACTATTCTTTCAAAATTGTTTATTTTAAAGGAGCGTATTCCTATAGAAATATTTTGGACTGTATTACATAATGTGCTCATGTTACAGGAGTTTTATGATTTGTGCCGAGCAGAGGAAATTGTATACTCTCACATTAAGGGTGACATCTTTCGTTGGTTCTTTAGTGCCTCTACTTTAAAACATTTTTGTTCCTAAAGCTGTGGAAGATGTGTTTCTTCTTCTTTCTGCACTATTTCATAGTAACATTTGCAATAGGCTGATGGGGTTCACATTTTCTGATCATGTATATCAAGGTATGCTGGTAAGCAGTGTAAGGGTTGCATAGCTAGTGCTATAGTACCACGCAGGAGAGGAAGGAAGGCAGAACATTCTGGCTGAACTGTCCTATAACAGATGTTTGAGTTCTGATTTGTCAGGTTTATAAATAAGGTTTAGGCTGGCCCTAATCTGGAGAGAAACTCCTCACATTTGGTGTAGACAAAGCCCGTATATAGGCATCCAGAGACTTAGGAACTAATTCCAATGCAAACACTGTCCCTTAATTTAATTTATTAATGCATTGTGTTAGCAGTGATCCAAAATTCACATGATGTGTTATGCTGTTTCGTCAGGCAGCTAATAACTTACATGTCTAAGTGGTATCTGTTGAAATAAACTTGGATTGGATGTAGAACTTAGCTGCCAAGTCACAATATTTTAGTTTTAATTGTGTCACACTGAAAATAAGTGATGAGTGGGCTCTTCGTGGTCTTATAATGGACTGTAGGCCCCACTGCCATGTAAACACACTCTGCTTCACTCATCACTCAAAGGACATCCAACCTGATTGACATAAAGGAATATTTTCTACTTTTATTTACTTTAAGTGAATTAAGAAAAAGGGTTGACTTTACAATACGAGGCAGATGGTCTTATTCCTTCTTGTTTTATAAATATTAAGGTATCATATATAATTATCTCTTTTTATTAATAAACTGCTGAGCATTTCTATGCAATAAAATTATTTACTTTAGGTTTGGAGTTTCAAGTTCTATATTTCCTTCTTAAGTTCATTGCATGTTATTTTAAACAATGTATTTTAAGAAAAAATATTATTTTGTCTGTTTTCAAAACAAAATTATATTTAAATCAGCATGAAATTCACTTCACAAATATTTCCTCGCCGTTACGGTGTACTCACTTTAACTTCTTAATAAGCTCAGATTTTTAAGTGCTTGACGTGTGGGAAATTCTCAATACGTAAGTGATTGATTTTTGCCCAACGCTGTGGCTCAGTGACAGATGAAAGTGTAATGATCATAAAATATATTGCCCCACCATTATGATCTACCCAAGCTCATCGTTTCTTGACATTTCTTACAAAAATTTTCACCTTCACTTTTAGTTCCTTCTTTCTTTTTGTCCTTATTTGCCCTTTATTTTCATTCACATGGCCTCTTTTGGACATCAGTTAGTTTTTGAGCACTGGTCATTTGGATGACATTTTTATATATTTTATATTCACATGTGAAATGCATGTTTGAATTTGAAAAACACACACCCACACACAGAATTACTGAACAATCCATGGCAGCAAAACTTTTTACTCAAAAGTCCCTTAATATGTCACTAATTTAATTTACGCAAACTTTTATAAATTTAGCAAAATATACCTTCTCTAGAATAGTCTACAGAGAATAAAACTGATTTAAAGCTGCTTTTTATTGGATTCAACCAACAGAAACATTCATGGAGTGACACGAATAAGAAATTTTTCGTTTGTTTTTGTTTCAGTTTACCATAGTATCACTTCATTTATGCACACATGCTTTAGCACGGACTCTCTTTCAGACACTCCGCTGGGCGGACAGCCTAAGATGGATAAGCTATGCTCCTTTTTCCAAGTCTAGATATGTTATGGGCCCATCAAGGGTCTTTCTGCTTGGTGTTGCTCGCGCCAGTGCCAATAGAAGGAGGATTTTGGCTCAGAAGCAAAGGAAAGCTTTATTCTCTGATCGGAGAACGGAGAGGAGCAAGCTGGCCCTAGACCCCACGCTCTCCTGCACAGGCCGTGGGCAGGGCTGCTTTATACGGATCTCCTGGGCAGGGAGAGGAAGGGGCGGAATTCTCTCAGGGCCACTGCGGCTGCGCGGCTCCGGCTCCAGCTCAGCTTGAATTGAGTGTTGTGCGCAGCTTCTGCACGTGGTCTCCAAGCTGAGGTAGGTATTGGTGTAGCCGGTTCACATGAGGAACTCCGGTCTGAAGAGCCGGGTGGGAGGTCTGTGCACGCAGCACCCTATGAGCGAGTGAGACAAGACTAAGCACCAAGGAAAAAAAAAACAAGGTTAGACTTTATTACCTAGATCCTATTTTTATTCCCTGGGAATTGTTAATGGGCTTTGCCAGTGACAAATCTCCCCTCTGTCTTTTATCCTGTTCTTCATTCTTGAGGGGCAAAGGTCTGTCTTCTGTAACTGTTCGCTGCTGATTTTAGGCCCGGTCCTAACCCCAGGTAGAGCAGCAGAACTTCTCCCCAGCTGCCTTTCGAAGCGTTTGGTTGTCTGCACACCTCAGCCCTAACTCTTCATCTCCCTGAGCGACCACCACTTGTCTAACCTTTTGGAGACAAAGGACACCAGACGATTTAGGAATTGCGGCCCAAATATTAGCAAGAATAATGGTCACATGTCAAATTTTTCCTAAAAATAAAGGTATCTAGGTCCTTTGCCTGCAGGGAAGTGCTCCCTGATGTCGAGGCTCACTGCCGGGGCTGAATCTCCCTGGTCACGCTTCTCTTGTTTTTTGGAAGGAAAGCTTCAGGTCAGAGAGAGGTTCACACAAGCAGTCAAGGGGGTCCCTTGTCCCAGGTTGTCTCTCTGGAGTTTGGGGCTTGGAGGCCTCTTCCCTCGAGTGCGACGTGCCCACAGAGTGATCCCTGCAACCTCAGGGCAGAATGGGTGGTGAGGATCACCAGCTGGGGTCTGTTCCACGTAGGAGTGAATTGACCCTGCAGCTGCTGGTTTCCTGGGTTTTTAGGTGAGCTCAGTCTTCTGGCCGCAAGGGATGGAGGGCCAGGTTGGTGGGTTTGGGCAGCACCTGGTTACTGTATTCCGTGAGAGTTTCTCCTACCTGGAAGGCACACTTGAGTTGTTCCATTTCAAGGGGGCTCAGGTGTCCCATCTCTTGGGCTTGGGTAATGGGTCTACCACACATGAGTTCAAATGCACTGACCTTTAACTTATCTCTTGGAGCTAACTGCATGCAGAGCAGAGGAATAAGGAGTAAGTTAACCCACTTTTCTTGAGTCTCCTGGCATAACTTGCCTAAGGTTCATTTTAAAGTCTGATTGGATCTCTCTATTTTCTGATGATTGGGGTCTCCAGGCTGAGTGCAAGGTCTATTTTTTGCCCGGGGAACTTGCCATCCCTTTTGTCACTTGAGACTGGAATGCTAGGCCATTATCACTTTAGGGATCCTGGGAGCCCAAATCTGGGGATTATTTCTTTGAGTAATATTTTAGCCACTTGGGCTGCCATTTCAGTTCTAGTGGGAAACGCTTCTAACCGTGTCCCCCAGCACCAAGAGATACCTAAAACTGCCTGATGTTCTTGGCATGACAGTGAAATCAACCTGCCCGTCTTCCCCAGGATATGCCTCTCAGATCTGAATGGGCCTTATCTACGGGCCTCTGGTGGGGGGGTTCTGTGCAGATGGGGCATGTTTCACCTATCTGACTGATTATGCTTTTCATCCCAGGAGTTACTGTGACCTCAACTAACCAGTTATATTGGGCTTCCTTCCCATAGTGAGTGCCTTGATGAGCCTCCCTAATGGCTTGACAAGCTGCAGTTTGGGGAAAGAAGTATTACACATGTTCATTAATTAGTCACCCATGGCTTCCTAGATCTCTACTGAAGCCCCATTTCTGGACTTTGTCTAATTCTTCCTTTGTATAGACTAGGGAGTAATTGGATGGATCTGGCCTCTTAGTATGAGGGGTAATTGCCAAGTTACTTTGGACCACCCTTTTGGCAGTTGTGTTCCCTTTGTTGTTTTCCTTTATTACCTCTGCATTCCCTTTTTGATGACCCTTACAGTGAATCACTGACACTCTTTTTTTGGAAGCTGCACTGCTTCTAGGAGTTTTAGTATGTTTATGCCATGTTTCACCTGCTTATTCTCTGCAGTAACCATACCCCTTTCCTTCCAACTACCCCTGTGTGCATGTAGGATGGCATACACATACCAGGAATCTGGTATGTGTAAACATTTAAGATTTTCCCTGTCCAGAGCTTTAAGGCCAGCTGAGGGCTATAAGCTCCACCTTTTGGGCAGAAGTCCCTGTGGGCAAACTTTGTGCCTCTATGAGTTGGATTTAGGCAATTGCTACGTATCCTGCCAGCCTTTTCTCTCTCTCATAAAGCTGGTCCTGTCTGTGAACAATTCCTCCTCAGCATTTTGGAGAGGCTCACTTGCTAGGTTAGGGCAATTGGAATAGATCATGTCTATGGTTTCTACACAGTGATGTTCCAGGGGTCCCATTTCTGTGGGTAGCAGGGTGGCAAAATTTAGCCTGTGACAGTTTTTTTATGGTAACCACTGGGCTGTCTAAAAGCTTAGCAGGAACTTGAATCAGCCATCTGCGGGAGAGCCATTCTGTTCCCTTAGAACTTACTTCCTCGTAAGTAAGTAAAGCCTCCTGGTGTGGAGTCCTTGCAGTGACTGGCTGACCAAATGTTAACTTTTCAGCCTCTTTTAGCAGAGTTGTAGTAGCTGCTACTGCCTGTAGGCAAGGAGGCCATCCCTTAGCATTTTGATCTAATTGTTTAGAGAAATAAGCAACCACCCAAGTAAGGGTCCCCGTTTTTGAGCTAATACCCCAAGGACGATTACCCTTCTCTCATGAATATAAAGGCCTAAGGATTTAGCTAAATCTGGGAGGGTTAGGAAAGGGGCATGAAGTAATGGCATTTTTAATTCTTGAAAGGTCATTTCACATTCTGAATTCCATTCAAAATTATCATCATTTTCCCTTTCAACTTTTCATATAGAGGCCTAGCTAGTTAGGGATATAGCAAATATATAGCAGATATAGCAAAACCAGATATAGCAAAACCTGGCCATCCCCAGGAAACCCATAAACTGTCTGCTAGTTTTAGGAGAGGCAAGGCTGCAAAAGGCTTCCTTCTTTTCCTGTGGTAGGCTTCTGTGACCTTCTGTGAGAATGAAGCCTAGGTGGGTCACCCTAGTTTGTGATATTTGGGCCTTTTCTTGGCCACCTTCTATCCTTTATCAGCTAGGTGGTTCAGAGTGGTTGCGTTACTTTCGTCAGAGGCCTCCTTAGTGAAGCTAGCAGTCAGAATGTCATCTACATACCGGAGGAGGGAAGCCTCCTCCAGGATGTAGATTTTTTTAGGTCGTCTCTAGCTAAAGTTTCCACAAAGACAACGGGGGTGTTTTTGAACCCTCGGGGGCAGGACTCTCCAGTGGTATTGTTAATGGAATACGGAAGAAGGCATCTTTTCAATTTAATACACATTACCGGGTCCTGGTGGACAGTAGAGTCCCAGCAAGGTATAGGAATTGGTAATTACTGAATGTATATTTTTGGTGGCTTCATTGACTGCCCTGAGGTCTTGTACCATCCAGTATTCCCCATCGGGTTTCTTTACGGGGAGAACGGGGGCATTACAGGATGATTGGCATGGTCCAGTAAGGGTGGTCAGTTAGGCCATCTATAACAGAGGCAATGCCCAATAAGGCCTCTCAATGGAGAGCGTACTGTTTTCTGTCGGGCCATGGATGTCCAGGTTTTAGATGGACTGTCACAGGACTGGCTCCCATAGCTTGTTCCACCCATCCCTAGGCCCTGACTTTGAGATTTACTCCTGGCAGATCAACCTGCTCTGTCCTGGGAGGTTTGTCCTCAGCCATTAACATTATTATCTTGTGCTCCCCTTCTAGGGGAACAACAGTCTTCAGTCTGTCTCCTATTAGATGGATAGTAGCTCCCAATTATATAAGATATCCCTTCCTAGCAGGGGTATAGGACATGGGGAACGTGTGGGAAGGAATGGGTGAGAATGTGTTCATCCAATTTACATCATAATGGCTCTATGAATCACTGTTCTTAGACCTTCCCTGATACCCCCATAATTTTACAACTCTTGTGACTGAGTTTGCCTGATCTGGTGTTCAGAACCGGTTAAGTGGCAACAGTGTTGACTAAGAATTTGACGGGCTTTTTTCCTATGTCCAATGTCAGTCTGGGCTCCTTGGGGGTCAATTGGAGTTCCAGTTTAGGAGCCCCCGGCCCCATGATTCTTCATGTATTTGGACCATCTGCCCTTGCGGGTAGTAACCAGGATCTGCCATTTCCATCCCCCTTTGAGGGAGTGAGGGCATTCTTCCTTGCAGTGTCCCTCTTGTTTACATATGGCACACTGATTGGGTCCTAATTTCCTTGGCTTGCTATCCCAGCGAGCCAGGGGTCACTCACTGGAGTCGAGAGTCTCCGTGGGTGTTTAGTTCAGATTCCCGTGTCAACCAGTTGATATTGGTGGGCAACAGCCACTAGGCGGGCTTGCCTCTGGGCCTTTTTATCCTCTGACTTTTCCTCCTCTACGTCTCACTTACTAAACACGTGGTAGGCAACCTCCACCAGGCAGGAGGTAGGGGTATCTGGCTGTATTTTCAGTTTCTGAAGTTTACATCTAATGTTGAGGGCAGTTTGGGAAATGAAATACCACCTCAGGATTGCATTCCCTTCCAATGACTAAGGCTCATTAGTATAGAATCGGAGGCATTCCCTGAGGCTCTCTAGGAATGCCGAAGGGTTTTCCATTGGTTGTGATTGATTGCCTTTTTCTTATTCCAACTGACAGGTTTCTTTCCTGCTGCCTGGATTCCCTTTAGGATCATATTTTTATAATTG